>NW_023458752.1:84534-105059 GCF_013731165.1 Rhagoletis pomonella
ATATATATATATATATGTATTTAACAATTCAAAATATAATGTAGTTCAATAACATATGACAGCCAATTGTGAAGTCCCTGAGTGTAGGGACTTGGGGTCTTCACAACCACCCCCATCCCCCTTTACTTCCCTCTGGATGCGTGATTGTCACCATCCCCGCGCCTGTAATACGTACGCGGTACACCATTGTGCCCACCGCATGCCTGAATGTCTGGCGTTTAGTTTGTTGTCGCTGAAGCCGCTCCTGAATGACCCTTACCAGTTCCCTCGGCACCGGGTTTGTGCCGCCGAAGTTTCGCCAGTTACCGGGTAGTGCTTCTGTCTGTAGATTGTCGTCCTGCAGCCAGCGTTCGATTTCGTGGATCATCATAGGGTCTGCTGGCTCTGTGTTTGTGCTGGCCAACTCCTCCAGGGGTGAGCGCATTCTTCTCCTCGCTTCCTTCATCCCTATTATCACTTGATGTTGTCGCCGCTGCTAGGTCGCACGGTGTTGTGTGACGCGTCGTTAAAAATTCGCATCGTCATAGTGATGCGCCATACATACTCTATATAAACCTCACCTGGGCGTTGGCAGTCCTCCTGTTCGATGTCCATTTCGCCCCTGCGTGGCTCGTTATAGCTGTCATCGGACACCTCGATTGGCGTGGGCGCCCTTATCATCTCGCCTAGATGCCACTCGTAGTCATCGTCGTTGCTATCGCCGCATACTTCTGCTGGCGTAAACGTGCCGCTACCCGCCTCGCTGCTTGCTACTAAACTCCGAGTCGTGTAGTCGCTTGGGTTCCACGATGCAGGACTCCAGCGCCCCTGCATATTTCCAAATTATTTGCATTTTGTTATTTTTTGGTTTATAATATTTTAGTTTGTTATTGTTTTATTCAGATGTTGTGTTACAATGTTGCCCACTCTCCCAAAAGGGGGATATTTTTTTTTGCAGGGATCGATATGTCAATATTGGAATAGTGTTGCCAGCTTGGTAAATGATGTATCCGTTTTACGATATTAAGTATTATCATTATATTTGTTATTATTATTGTATTTGCTGACATTATTGTTTATTAATAGTTGTTATACATATTAATAATTATATTGCCTTATTATGTTTGTTTTTATATTAATGCTATTCAAAATTTTTGTTTGTTTATTTATCTTGGCACGAATTATCTCCTTTTTTTTCATAGTACTCTCGTGCTACAACCTTGTTGTTCTTCTTCTTCTCATTCTCCCTTTTTTTTCTAATCTCCTTCTACTTTCCTTTAAACTGCTTCTTCTTCTTTCTTTTAAACTGCTTTTTCTTCTTCTTTCTTTTAAACTCCCTCTTCTTCCTCCCTCTTTTCTCTTATATTTTCTCTTCTTCTTCTCTCCCTTTAGGGTCTCCTTTTCATGGCAATCGCTCCCCTATTTGTCAATTGCCGAGTTATCACATTTCTGTCTATGACCGAAATTTACCTATTCTTCGCCTTGCGTCGAATTAGGCTCAGGTGCATGCCGGGGGAGGATTTTTGGTAGTAAGTTTTTTTCCGGTAAACTGTGCAAGCATTCTCTTTATGTTGCGGTTTGCCCTCTCCGTCGGATTTCCTTGTGGCGTGTATGGTGCGGTGAGTTGATGCTTAACCCCGTACTCTCGTAGTATCCGTTTGAACTCTCTGCTGGTGAACTGTGTTCCATTGTCAGTTATTACAATTTTCGGGACTCCAAATCTAGCGAGTACGCGTTCTCGAAACGCTTTGTTGAGGCCTTCAGCTGTCACCTACCGCAGAGGCACAATTTCTACCGATTTGGAAAACTTGTCGATAAAGAATAGTACGGTTGTGTTTCCGTGCTTTGATCATGGCAATGGTCCCACAAAGTATGCGCATACTGTGGCCCAAGGTTCTTCTGCGATCTGGGTTAGCATCTTTGCCGCAGCTTTCTGTTGGCTGGGCTTGTAAATGTGGCAGGTAGTACACTGTCGGACATACCTCTTTATGTCCCTGAACATTCCGGGCCACTAGTAACGTCGCTCTCGTTATCGTCTTGCGGATGCCCATGTGTCCTGCGCTTGGGCTATCGTGAACTTTTTCAGTAGTCTCTCACGTAGTGGCGCTGCCACGCATAGCTTCCACGGTACTGTGTCTTCCATCATCCATCTGGACTGCGATGTGTCGATTCAGTTCGTTGTTTACCATTGTGTAGTCCGGGAACTTTTCTGGTGTCCTCTTCACCTCTGCCGTTTTCTCGGCCAGCCACTTGCAGGCCGTTGCCTCTTTATCCTGCACTAATATGTTGAGCTGTACGTCTTGGGGTTGTCGTGACAGTACGTCGGCTACGACGTTCAACTTACCCTTGCGGTACTTAACATCGAATGTATGTTGCTGGAGTTCTAGTGGCCATCTTGCAATGCGTCCTGAGGGACTCTCGATCGCATTCAGCCATTTCAAGGGCAGGTGGTCGGTGATAACCGTGAATCCTCCAGGTACGGTCTCATTTTCCGTATAGCCCACACAATGGCCAGATACTCCTTTTCAGTCGCCGAGTAGGTTTGCTCTGCCTTGTTCAGCCGTCGACTAGCCTAGGCTATGACTCGCTCTGCGCCATCTAACTCCTGTGTCAGTACTGCACCTAGTCCAAAATCGCTTGCATGGTGGGGAAAATCTAGACAGGCTAATACCGGTGCATCCGTAAGTGCGCCCCTTAATTTTTCAAAGGCCGTCTGCTGCTCATTGCCCCATCTCCATCGGCTTCCTTTCTTCAGTAATGACGTCAGAGGGTGTGCAATATGCGAGAAATCCGGAACAAATCGCGGATACCATGACGCCACGCCCAGAAAGCACCGTAACTCGCGTGTTTTTGTTGGCGGTGTCAATTCTTTAATCGCCGCAATCTTTTCAGGATCGGTGTGAATCCCTTCTTCGCTCACCACATGACCCAGGTATTTCAAACTTCTTTTGAAAAACTCACACTTCTCTGGGTTGATCTTGAGGTTCGCCTGTCGCAATCGTCGAAACACTTCTTTCAGGTGTTCCATGTGTTGGTCTAGCGTCGCACTCGTGATAATAATATCGTCCAGATAAGCAAACGCGTGCGGTTCCAATTCCGGGCCGATGGCTTTGTCCAGTGCTCGTTGAAACGTCGCAGGCGCTGAATGTAGCCCGAACGGCATTACGCGACACTGGAACAGGCCACGTCCTGGCACAGTGAACGCAGTATACTCCTTACTACTCTCTTCCATCGGGATTTGCCATTACCCATTCTTCAAGTTCAAGCTGTCAAATGTGTTGGATTCGTGGGAGTGGGTATGCATCCGGTACCGAGCACGCGTTAAGTTGCCGATAGTCCACGCAAAGTCTCCACTTTCCGTTTTTCTTCTTTACGAGCACGATTGGCGCGCTGTGTGGGCTGTGCGACGGCTCGATGCACTGTTTCTCTATCAACTCGTCGATCTCCCTGTTTATTACCTCCTGCATTTTCGGGTTTTTGGGAAAATAGCGCTGTTTTATGGGTCGATCATCTCGCATTACAATCTTATGGGCGCCGATGTTAGTCGTCCCCGTTATCTTCTCCTTCTTTAAGAAATTTTCGACTTCCGTCTTATCCTCGATGGATGTGAGTTGTTCATTTGCGGCCTTTTCGCCTTCTTCAGCTCTCTCTACTTCGCGCACTTCTAACATCGTGGTACATGCAGCCTTCGTTCGGATATCGTCCTCTGCCTTCAGCGTTAATGTCTGCCCTCTGCAGCTCACTGTTGTGTTGGCCTTTGCAAGGTAGTCAGTCCCAAGGACCATGTCATCGACTAAACCGGGTAGGACGAGTTTACCACCGCCTCTACCGCTTCTGTGACCGATATTGGTCTGCCATCTCCTAGCACCACTCTCTTGTTCACTCTTCGCGACCGCTCTACTCCCAGGGTGTTCGCTTCTTCTAATGCTTATAAAACTTCTCGTTGCTCCTGTATCAACCGCCGCTATTACTGCTCTACCATCCACTGTTGCTCTGGCGATTACTCGGCCTTCCGCTTACTTAAGAATTGGTGTTACATTGACTGAGGTTACATTATTGGAGACCCCACTCTTCGTCGCGAATGGGGTCCTTGGCCGCTTCCCTGTTGTCCGCGGCAACAGTCTGATGTTCGAATGTTCCGCCGACCACACGTCCAACAGAATTGCTGGATATTGTTCCGACATTCGTAGGCGAAATGTCCGTCTTCGCCGCATCGTCTGCACGCAGTTCGTGGGTTTACTCGGCTAGATTCTTCGCTTTTACGTTGTTGTCCCGTAGGTGGCGCATAAACGCCTCCATCCTGCCGTCTCGCTGGCATCGTGTACCTCTCTCTTCTCTGCTCCTCTCGGATAGTGTAGTTGCGCTCTTCGCTTCGTCTCGGGGTTATTGCGCGGGGCAATGCTCGTTGTGACTCCTTCTCTGCTACAATATTCTCGTAGTCTTCTGCCAGACTTACCAACTCTCCAAGAGTGTTGAACTCGGTTTGTTTAATATACAGCTGGTATTCGCTTCGGCAATTCTTATAGATGCGTCGAAGCTTTTGTGCCTCCGTATAGTCGGAATGACGCATTAGCCCTTGTAGCGCTAGTACATAGTCTTTAAATGCCTCTCTGGGACGTTGAATACGCTGCCATATCTCATCATCGAGTCTTTCGAAATACCGGGAATTCAAGAAGAACTTCAGGAAATCTCGCTTACACGTCTCCCAGTCTCTCCAGTGGACGTGATTGTTTCGTAACCAGACGAGGGCTCTATCCTTAAATAACTCGGGTAATGCTCGTGGAAGCGCGTCTCTTTCTATCTCGTACCCGTCGGCTAATTCTTCGACGCGTTCGATGAAATCCAGCTTGTCCTTGCCGCCATCGTATTTGACGCCCCATTTGCGTACACGGTCCATGATACTTGGGCTGGTCGTTGTGAGTCGCCGTATACTGGATACATGGGCACGTTCGGCGTTCCTCTTGTGCTGTCGTCGTTGATGGGTTGTTGTGTAGGCGGTAGTAGTAGCACTTCGGGTCTCTTCGGTGTTGGTGCATTCCCCGCGCTTGTAGAAAATCAATGACCCGATCGCGATGGTTCTCAGTCTCCCCTTCCTCTTGTACAAATGTAGAGAGGTGTTTACGCAGCTCCTCGGCGGTCCCCGAATTGTCAAGGCCGAACTCCGTCATATAGGTCACCAGCTCCTCTTTATTTAAGTAGTACACCCACTTTGTTTTCACCATTTTTTATTTATTTTTATTTTATTATTATTATTATTTTTTAATGTTCCTTTGTTTCACGTTACCCTCTTATTGGTAAGGAATGTTTGATTATTTTCACAGTTCGTAATTTCTGGGCTTTACCCTGTGTCTCTATCACTTTAAAGGTGTCTTTGCACTTTTGCTTGGTAATTTTCCAAACCACTTCACTTCACTTTTGTTATCTGTGAGTTCTCCTCCTTGGCCCTTACTGCTTCATTTATTTATAGGGGCCCCACGTTGGGCGCCAATTGTAACGAACCCGGTTTATCCGGTCTATAGCTGGGCTGTGGCTCAGTCGGATGTTGGGTTCCCTTATCTAAACGTTAATATAAATACGCCAATGATTCTTATAGTGACGCTTCTTTATTTCGCTATTTAGTTGGCAGCGTTTGCACGTCACACCAATATAACGTATTTCCTTGGCGGCGTTTCCACGTCACACCATATAAGTACTACTTGACAGCATTTTCACGTCACACCAATATAACGTATTGCTTTGGCAGCGTTTTCACGTCACATCATATACCTTAACTACCTACTAAGCAACTTAGTCTTCACAATCGTTGCTTAGCCATTCCAATCTGCGTTTTTTCGATCGACTGGAGTATACTACTACTCTACCAGAAGTGATTTCAAATTACATTTTCTGCTCTATTTATACTGTCCTGCACGCAGGCAGACAGTTATCCTAACAACATTGTTGCTAATATTTTCTTCACTTCCTTTTACTTGTTCATACCGAAGTACGTATGAATGTACTTCAAATTTCAATATAGATATGTACATATGTATTTCGATTTCACGTATGTATGTATATAATTAGCAGTTCGTTTAATATGTATAAATAAATTCAACAGTTCTACATTTATATCTATTTATATATATATATATATATATATATGTATTTAACAATTCAAAATATAATGCAGTTCAATAACATATGACAGCCAATTGTGAAGTCTCTGAGTGTAGGGACTTGGGGTCTTCACAAAGTAAAAAAGTCTAAGTTCGGGCGGAGCCGAACATTAAATACCCGGCGCAAGTATTAAATATATGTTTTTCTACTTTCCGAAAACTACCGCTACATGGTAATCCGGGGTGGTTTTACCCCCATTTAAAACATGTTCGATAGAACGTTCAGTTAGACATAATGAAATAAACTTATATAGTCATATGGAGGAGGTATCGCGCCCATTTCCCAAAATTCCAAACAATGTTATATATTTTCAAGGGATTATTGTTAGTATCAATTCTGAGTAAATTAGCGTCCTTAAATTTCGAAATATCGAAGTTTCAAGCATTTCTGAAATTTGCCGTTATATGAAAAGTGGCCGTAATTTAAGTCCGATTTCAATAATTTTCAACGTTTTGCTTTTCGGTGGTAAGCACAATAACCATACCTAGTTTGATACAAATTGGTAGAACGGTTATCTGGTTACATATATGTGATCATAAGTGGACGTTGGGGACACCCATGTTCCAAATTTTTATCATAAACGTATTTCTTGGTAATTCTGGTTATTGTCCGATTTTTTAAATTTTCAGCCGTTTGGTATGTTGTACCAAGGCCAACAACTGTGCCATTGTTTGGAACACTGTACTGTGTACTGTTTGGGAGAAATTGGTTGAGACCAAGATATACACATCTAACCATAAGTGGGCGTCGCTTCGCCTAATTTTTTAGTTTTCGTCTAAAAAGTATTGTAAATATCAATTTTGATGAATATTCTTCAGTAGTTACTAAAATATCAAACTTTTCTTATGTATATCTGAAAACTACCCTCATATGGGAGGTAGCCGTGGTTATTGTCCGAAGTTGCCCATTTTCAATACCATCCGTCCTACGCCTGAAAGAAGTACACGTACCAAGTTTCGTTAAGATATCTCAATTTTACTCGAGTTATCGTATGCACAGATGGACGGACGGACGGACGGACAGACAGTCACCGCTTAATTTCTCTTTTCATCCTGATCATTTATGTTTACATTTGCCTATATCTATCTCGATTCATCTTGCCTGTTACAAACAACCGTTATGTTAACAAAGTTATAATACCCTTGTGCACAAGTGCGCTCGGGTATGAAAATTGTACCAAGCAGTTGCCTGCGACTGACAAGTGTATGAAGATTAATAAGTTTTATTCGGCTGGTATAAGATGGAAGTTTATATTGAGAATCCCAACGAAAATTTCTTAAAGCAAAAGGTAGAAATTGTTTTTGAATTGATTCTATCTTGTCTGAGTAAATTTGATACCTAGATTCCAAACCACCGAACCGTATTCCAGAATCGGTCTAACTAATGCTGTGACCACCGTTTAACAAAGGCAAGTACATCTTTAGCATTGTTGACCGTCACATTAATGGGAAGATTAAAATTAAGATTTGGATCCATTGTGATACTAAGGTCCACAAAATTGTATACCTGTTCCAGATAATGTTTACCTATTGTATAAGAAACAGGCTGAACATCTCTGTTTTAAGATTTAGAGGCATAAGATTTACTTTACACCAACATCATGGCTTAGTCTGATTGTAGCAAAGACTTTTATTTAATTGACACGTAAGATTTATAAAGTTTTATATCATCTGCATACACTAAAGTTTTGGAAAATTTTATATCTGTAGCAATATCGTTTATAAAACGCAAGAACCGAACCGTGCCTAGGTGACTACCTTGAGGGACTCCTGAAGTAACATCAATGACGTCAGAGATAGTATTTTTAAACATTACCCATTGTGATCTAATACACAGGGCAACACTGATTTTGTTTCCTATAATGTAAAAGCTGTTTTTGATAGACTTTCTGATAGACGAATCAGTAAGTATAAAGTTTCCATCAGCTTTAGATTTTGAGAAAAACGTGGTCAAATTATCAAAAAATCGCGGTTTTTGCAATATTTGGGAAGCCCTAGCAAAAAACAATAGAACAATAGGTGATAGAACCTTCCACTTGGGCTTAAATTAAAGCTAGAGCTCTCGGCTACTACTTCTGAAAATACCATTCATTCACCTTGACTTGATGGGCACTTATAAACATTTATTAAAAAAATACTGGAGAAAGAAAATTGTGCCAAAATCGAAATTCTTAAATTCTCTGAAAATGCCATTCATTCACCTTGACTTGATGGGCACTTATAGTTATTTATTAACAAAATAAATCCAAAATCCGGAATTCTCAAAATCTAAGGCTGATGGAAACTTTATACTTACATATTCGTAATCATCACAAAAAAGTCTATCAAAACATTTTAGGAAACACAATTTTCCCCCTTTTGGTTGGCCTGGTTATAGAGGTATGAAGAGATCTAACGTAGAAAATTAGGTGGAAGACCAAGAAGATCAAGTTTATAGATGAGCAACGAGTGGCACACTTTGTCAAATGCTTTACTGAAGTCAGTATATATAACATCAACATTTTTGTTTTCACTAAATGCTTTATCTTCAAAGGTTGTTAACTCACGTAAGTTTGTAGAAGTTGATTTGCCCTTGCAAAATCCATGTTGAATTTATGAAATGCTAGAAATGCTGACTCCCCTACCACCTCCCCCTCCAGAAATGTAGAAATGTCGGATTTTAAGGCACTAAAACTTAAAAATGAGCTTTGAAAAAAGGCATATATTTTGTAATCTTGTTTTGTAATTCCTTTATGTACAATATGCATGTCCAATTAAAGATATTAAAAAATACATACAGTGGTTGTTTAGGCCTCCACGCTAAATGAAATTCTTAAATTAAATTATCGGGTGTACCACCCTAATGTTCATTTAACAGATGCACACACATACACATTCGTATGTGAAACAAGACAAAAAGAAAAACTGCACTTTTCCTGTCAGTGCACTTTCCCCTGAAAACGGAACTCTTCAAACCGTTTAGAGGGTTCGACTTCAGTTTCTAATTCTTTAAACTTTCTATTGGATTTTAATCACCAGCGATTACGGACGTTCCGCCACCACACCACTTCATAACCAAGGTAATATTGTAAGCTCCCTTGAAATTTAATATACGTATTAAATAAACCGCAAAACATAATTTTATGTCATACTAAAATCTGGTGCTTTTGTTTTCTTATTTTTTCAATAAAAAACACTGGTGCGCTTATTGAGTTTGCATCCACCAAGTCGCCAGGGTTTTCCATGGTCCTTATAGCCGAAAAACCTCTTGCCAAATTTTAACATATTATTTTCATTCTTATTTAATTTTGGTTATTTTATTATAAAGATATAGTTTATTCCTTAACAAAACCCGTGTAAATCCCAGTCTCCGAAATTATGGAATATTTAAAAAATATTTCACAAACTTTCGTAAAAATTTTGAGGCTTTGTAAAAATTATAAAAAATCAATCGTAGATTTTAGTAATTTGAAACTTGTACTTTATTCTACTAGAACTGCATACTTAGAATCTAATTAAAATACACGACATTTTTACGAAAGTTTGATGATTTTTTTAAATTGCATAAATTTTTAAGGCAGTGGCACTAGATTGTTACATTTGTACAGATAAGTACATTTTTATATTGGGCTATTGGTACAAAATAAAAAAAATGGTTAATTTTTTTTGTAGTCAAAAGATTGGTATAGCGACGTTCTATTGAAAAATTAATTTTCGTGATTGGGATAAAGAAAAATATTTGGGGTACGATTTACAACAAATTTTGGGAAACACCCAATCGTGTGACACTCCCTTTAAACTTGTATTTATATGGACGTTGTTAAAGAATGAACTATAAAAAACTAACCAAAATTAACTAACAAAATAAAAATAATATTTTAAAACTTGTGAAAATTTGGTGGGGCTATAATTTTTTCGACTGCTGTACATTAGACTGATGACAAAACAGTTTAAACTTAAAAAATCTACATAAAAATATTAAAAAATTGTATCAACGGAATCATAATAATGAGATTTTTGATGCTGTTTTTTTAAATTTTTTCAAAGATTTGTGTAAGAAAACTGCTCCAAAACTTTACCGATATAGACTTATGAATCAGTGGAGAGGTATTTTCTCACCCTTTTTATTTCTTTGCATAAAAACTCATTCACGTCACGTCACGTTCTTTATCAAATACCAACACATCTTAATTCAATATGGCATGACACGCGTTTATCTTGCGTTCCTCGTTGATACTTTGAATGAGCTTATTCGCAAAGAAATAAGAAGGGTGAGAAAATACCTTATCAATGATAAGTAATGGTAAAGGTTTTGGCTGAGTTATTCAAGTATTTCTTAAACCAGTCTTTGAAAAAAGTGCGAAAGCAGCTTCAAAAATCTCATAATTATGATTCCATTTAACATTTTTTTATGCAAACTTTTTCATCAGTTCAGTCATCTGAGGTAATTTTTTCAAAAAAAAAATTATTAATATAAAACTAAATTTTTGGAGGTATTTTCAAATCGGTCCAACTAACGTAAATCTTAATATTTTTGCGAGATATTTTGGTGGAAGTCTTAAAATATAATAGATTTTATAATTCCAGTGGAAAAGAGTACCGTTTTTTTGTATGGGAAGTGATGCAGTCTACTGTACTTAAGTTGACTATTAGTGTTGGAAAACTATCGATAGTGTACACATTCGATTGTTTCGATAGTGATAGTGCAAAATATTCGATACTATCGATACTATCGAAAGCTTTCTTACAAAATCCTGAGATATAACACTAATGCCCTGTTTTACCAACGAATTTCAAAATGTGTCAACCTTAAAATATAAAATAGCACAAATTTAAAATTGATTGGTAAAACTGGGCACAATATTTTGTAAGTATGCAAATTTGAATCCATTTGTTATTGTTCTAGAAAGATTGGCAAGTGATATGACAGATTCCATCGCCTGTAAATTTCTTCGTTTCTTCTATTACTATATAAGACAACAACAGCCAGGAAGAAATCTTATTCTTAAATAGCCCATTTCGTAACTAGAAAAGCCATAAAGATTTTTTGTTTACACAAAAATAACTTGTGTAAAACAAAATGAGATCGTGTATGTATTTCAATAACACATTTTATAACAAAAACCATGAAGAACATGTTTACAAACAAAGGAGTTCAAAACATACATATATATGTAGGCATGTGCATCTTTTATAGTCCAATTCCAACAATGTGAACAACATACAACTATCGATAGTATTCAGAAAAATTCGATAGTGGCGGCAAAATGAAACCATCGATACTATCGATAGCCCCATCGCACAGTGGTCAATAACCAATTTGATTAATTATTTTTTTAAATGAAATTTAATTTTATTAATTTTGATGAGCTTCTTTGGCCTAGTTGGTGATTAGTGCAAGTAAAAACAACGTTTTTTCTTCACTGCTTTGCCCTACGTTTCGCTAAACTCCTTAGCATCCTCAGGGGCCAATCTTTATTTTAAATTAACAAACAAAAGAAGATACAAACAAAAACAATTAGGAACAAAAGTTACATTGAACATGTAGTTAATAAAGTCTCAATATTTGAATTTATCACGCAGCAAATATATACACTTACTTTCATATACGTATATTTGTTAACATATAAACACATAAACATATAAACACTAAAACATAAACACTTAAAAGCTAGAGCATTGTACCATTATCGTTTGGTACACTTGTCATACTGATTTTCTTGTCACAAACATAATAAATAAGTAGCCGCAATATCATCTGTGTCTTCTTTTGTATTCATCGTTCTTTTTCTATTCTCTAATATGCGAAGGCTCTCTAGTGTGTATCTTGTCCTCTCTCTCTTTTCTACATCTATTATTCTGGCGTTTGCAAGATCAGCTGTGTGACTGTTTTCTAACATATGTTGTGCGAGTGCTGTGTTTTTCTTTTCCTTTCTTATGTCCGCTTCGTGTTCTGCTAAACGGATTCCCAGTGTTCTTTTCGTTGTACCTATATATATTTTGTTGCAGTCTACATTTTCTCCTCCCATGCATTTCACTGAGGATGCTAAGGAGTTTAGCGAAACGTAGGGCAAAGCAGTGAAGAAAAAACGTTGTTTTTACTTGCACTAATCACCAACTAGGCCAAAGAAGCTCATCAAAATTAATAAAGTTTACGGAAAAAAATTGGCCAGAAAATAAAAAATAAGAAATTATATTAAAGAAATTTAATAAAATTTTCAAGAGACTAGTTGAGCCCAATTTTTTATTTTTTATTTTTTATATTAAATTTTTTAGTGCAAAGTGCAGCAAATGTGCCAATTTTGAAGAAGATCGATTCTCCGGCTCCAGTTACAAAAAGATACATAATATATACAAACTAGTTAAAAAATATTTTAGGGTTCTCCCAAAATGAAAAAAAAATAAAAAGTGATAATTTGAAAATTTATAAAAAAAAATTTACCAAAAATATTTTTTTTGTTTTTGGTTTTTATAAAAATTTTGGATGTGCAGTTTTATATATCATTAAATTTTAGTATAATAAAGTGCAAGTTGCAAGTCGCTGAGAGTTCGCGTTGATTTTTAATAACTTTTTAGCTAACATTTCGAGCACATCTGCAAATGTTTACCAAAAGTTTTTTATTTTATTAAAAATCAACGCGAACTCTTATCGACTTACAACTTGCCCTTTATTATACTAAAATTTAGTAATCTATAAAACTGCATACCCAAAATGTTTATAAAAACTAAAAACAAAAAAAAAATACTTTTGGTAAACATTTTTTTTTTTTACATTTCAAATAATTACTTTTTAATTTTCGTTTTGTTTTGGGAGAACCCTACAATTGTTTTTAACTAGTTTTTATTATAAAACTTTTATTAGCTGGAACAAGAGAAACGGTCTTCTTCAAAACTGGCGCATTTTCGTCACTTTGCACTAAAAAATTTAATACAAACAAATAACAATTAGACAGTTGGGCTCGACTAGTCTCTTGCAGATTTTATTACCTTTCATTAAAAAAAAAAATATCAAATTGGTTGAGAAATGAAGGCTCCAGTGAATTATGAACATTAAATCCCATTTATTGACCACTGTGCATCGATACTTTTCCATCACTATTGACTATGATTACTGGGCCGTGCTATCATAGTAGCACAATGCCACTAAGTGCATTTTAAAAGGCAATAGCCTCATGCGATTATGGATTATATTTTTTGTTGTTTGTGTGAAATATTTTATTTTTGTCAGTATTTTTCTTTTAATCAAAATATGTTGAAATAAAAGTGAAAATAAAAAAAATATTTTGCCCGAAATTTTAAATGGGAAACAAAACTATAAGAGATAACCTATGCCTCAATTTAAAAAAGTGACTTTTTATCATTTGTTTGAAAAAAAAGACTTGTTTGCATAATCTCACAAATTTTCTGATTTATTTCCATTTATGATTTGATGTAAGCTTTTACAATTTTGGATAAACTAAGATATAATGAGTTGATTTTATGTTATACCATGTTCTAACCGACAACGAAAACACTTTGAAAATGAGTGTTGGGATTGTGGGCTGAAGGCTGTTCACACCGGCTGTTAGTGTTTTCGTTGACATTTCTTACATCCTTTGATTACAGTTTTTTTACGCAAAAACAAAACCAAAATGCTTTTCCCTCTTTTTATTTTCATTAGCAACCTCTTACTTTTATTCTTATTTTACTTTGGCCAGCCAATTAACAATAAATCCGAAATGGCGTATTAAAGATGATAAAATATTACTTCCACTTCGGTAAATAATCGAAAAAAACTAGGCAAGACACCGATTGGAATGAGTGGATCTTGAGTTTTCAAGTAGTTTTCAGCGAAAACTGGTTTTCATTTGACAGATTTTACATGGACGAAAACTCAAGTTTTAGGTCGAAAACCAGTTTTAGCAACGAAAACATGTTTTCGATGTCGGTCAGAACATAATATTACTTAACCCGCCGTTTTTAGCCGTTTTCAAGAAAAATGGGTTTTTCTGGGCTATCATGCTATTACAAATGGCGAGTTGTTTAAAGTTTGGCTCATTGGATGTTCGAAAAAGCAAAGCCTTTTTCGGTTGTCAACCATGTTGAAAAAAAATTGGTGCTGCTGATATTTACGAAAGTTCCATGAAACTCTTAGAAGAAAAATACGCGTCTTTTTTGCAATTATTTATCAAAGAAAGACGAAAATTATGGAAAACAATTTGGAAAGGATGCTCAAATATTTAGATCAGAAAACTGTATCGAATGAAACAATTCATTTATGTTTTAATTGTATTGAATTTATTTTACTGAGCAACTCAATGTCGCTTTGTAGGTTCTTTTACAATTGATTTCTTAGCCTAACATATTGGGGTATTTATGGGAAATAATTGCTGCATAAGCATAAATAATATTATAAATAAATTGAAGCTTAAAGTTAGTTTGTTTGTCGGTTTGGCACGTGTGCCTGACAATGCGTGAGTTCTATATTCAAAATATTCAAACAACTGAAATATGAAACCCTTGTTGTTATGAATAAATTAAATAATTATAAACGTTAAGCATGGTTGACTTTCAGTTACACTACACCTCCTTTTTTAAAAGAATGCTCATACAGAGTTTATTGTATGAACATTCCTATTTAGCAAGTAATTAAATATAATAATAGTTTATAAATTTACATAAACTTAAAAAAAATAGTTTTAATGATTATATATCTTAATTCTATTTTTATGTACAATTTGGGTTTTTCCCGTTTTCTTATCAGTTATAGTTACATTATTTTTAAAATCTATATTATTAATTTTAAATGGTCCTTTGTATTGTGGGTCCAATTTGTGCCCTGATTCGTTTTTTAGCAAAACTAAATCACCTATTTTAAAGTTATAATCTAAAACTTTTTTATCAAAATAAGATTTTTGTACTATCTTAGCTTGTTCTATCATATCCCTTGCTCTTTTATGAGATATTTCTAACCTAAATCTAATTTCCTTAGCGTAATTATCTAAATTATAAAGTGGGCTTATTTTGTCAACCTGATCAAATTGTTGAAACCCATTTGGAAGTTTTCCAAAAACTAACTCGTATGGACAATAGTCATGTACAGTTGATGGTGTTGTATTAAAGCAGTATGTAAAATACTTAAGCCACTCATCCCAATCACTTTTGTCTATCGATACATATGACCTTACATATTGGTTAAACGCTTTATGTGATTTCTCGACCGTCCCTAACGTCTGGTGGTGGTGGGCGGTTGATGTTAGTTTTTCTATATTTAAAAGTTTGCATATTTCTTCTAAAAGTGAATTTTTATATTCCGTGCCCATGTCCGATATGAACGTCTTCATAGGACCGTGGACGAGAATAAAATTATCAAAAATTGCCTTAGCTATAGTTTTTGCATTTTTATCTTTAGTTGGTATTGTCACTAAATATTTAGTTATGTCGCATATTATCGTGACTGCGTATGCATTTCCATTTTCTGACAATGGTAGCGGGCCGATTGTGTCAACGAATATTGTATCAAATGACTTGTTTGGTGTTGGCGTCAAAGTCATTGGACTTTTTATATGTTTTGTGACTTTGGTTATTTGACACTTATGACAATTCTTAACATATTTCGTGATTGTTTTAGTCATGTGTTTCCAGTAATAGTATCTTTTTATTTTATTCAAGGTTCTTGAAATGCCACAATGACCTCCTTCTGCCGGGTCATCATGATATCTTTTTAATATACTTTCAATTGTTTTTGCATCTTTATAATTTATTTGGGTCACCTCATTCAGTAGCGCTACTTTCATTTTAATTAATTTCTTATTGCCCATTTCTTTAAATTCATTTATAGAGACAAATTCGAAAATTTTCTTACTAGGTGCCACTTGTAATTTGTCAATTGAATGCTTATCGGCCACATCATCGAGCCTAGAGAAAAATTGACCTAAGTCAAATTTCCCTTTAACAAACAAATCATTGATTTGTATATATGCTTTAATAGATTTACCCCGTTTGATATAGCATGTCTTGGGTGTAATCTTTAATTTATAGTATTTTCTCACGTCAGTGTTATTAATAGGTACATATATACTGGGTTTATCATATGTATTAGATTGATGCGTTTTAATTGTGTTTTGATTAAGAGAACTTTTGTTTGTCATAGATCTTGTTTGAATTTTGTATAAAGTGTTATTTTTAACATTTATATCTTTTAAATCGTCAATTGTAATGCGTGATAATGCATCCGCAACATAGTTGTCTTTTCCCCTAAGGTACTCTACCACAGAGTCATATTCTTCAAGATCAAGTCTCATTCTAGTTAGTTTTGAGCTAGGGGTTTTCATTGAAAATAGGTAAGATATTGGCCTATGATCTGATCTTACCAGAAAATTTGTTCCGTAAATGTATGGTTTAAAATATTTTATTGCCCAATGTATGTTTTCCCTCATATTCTTGTGTTAGTACAGCACCACATGCGTGTTTGCTTGCGTCAGTAGTTATACAAAATTGTTTGCTGAAATCTGGGTACTGTAACAATGTAGGACTTATCAATGCCTTTTTAAGGTGCTCGAAAGCATTATTACATTCTAGTGTCCACTGAAAAGGTACTCCTTTCTTTGACAATCTAGTGAGATGTCTTGAGTATTCAGAGAAATATTTTATAAACCTCCTGTAGTAGTTACAGAATGCTACAAATCTTTTCGCACTATCTGCATCTGTAGGTATAGGGTAATTTTTAATTACTGAAAATTTTTTGTCGTCGGGGAGTATGCCTTTGTCAGTGCACTTATGTCCTAAATAAGTCACCTCGCGCATTAAAAATGAACATTTTTCAGGATGTAATTTTAAGTTGTGCTTGCGACATAGTTCAAAAACATCCGATAGGTTTGATAGCATGTGTTTCTCAGAGCAACCCAGGACTACCAGGTCGTCCATATAGAGAAATGCTTGTTCTGGTTTTAAACCGCTAAACGCAATTGTCATCATTCTTTGAAATGAATTAGGGGCAATTTTTAATCCGTATGGGAGTCTAGAAAACCTGTAGGATCCATTATTTGTAGAAAAGGATGTCAGGTCTCGTGAATTTGTTTCTAGTGGTATTTGATGGAATCCTGACATAAGATCCAAACAAGAAAAATATTTAGCTCGACCTAATTGGTCTAGGATGTCATCTATTCTTGGCAGTGGGAATTTATCCGCTATTAATTTGTTGTTAATCTGCCTGTAATCTATTACTAACCTCCATCTTTTTTCAATTGAATTTGGAAGTGATTTTTTCTGAACTAATAAAATAGGACTATTATATTCGGAACATGATGGCTCTATTATTCCATCTTTTAACATTTTTGAGACTTGTCTTTCAATTTCTTCTTTGTGAGTGTGTGGTATACGGTAGTTCTTAATGTATACTGGGTCTCTATCTTTTGTCCTTAACTTTTGTGTGTAAAAATTGTTTGATGTGATTGCTTCTGTTTCTAATCCAAAAATATCGCTGTACCTAGAACATAATTCCGTTAACGTTTTTTCAAATAGTTTTGGAAAATTTTTCTTTAGTGTATCTAAAATTTTATTTTTTCTTTCTGTTTTGTTTTGATCACTTGAAATTATGTTATAGTCAGTGAGATTTTCTGATTGAATTCTGTTTAGTTTTACCGTTACTGGTCTGTCATTTGTGTTAAGAATTCGTATGAATGCATTTTCAGATTTTACCAAGGTACTTGCAATGAATATACCTGTTTGTATTTCTTGATTAGGTATCAGTACTTCTTGAAAAGGAGTAGAAAGTTTCACCCTTCTTATAACTTCTGACATAGCTGGGAGTGTTATGTCATCGTTACAAGTAGTTATAATTGGTATTTCAATGTGCATTTGGAATTTTTCTGGTGTGAGGGTTAGGAAATCTTGATTCTCATTGAATTCAAGTAGACAATTGTATTTTTTCATAAAGTCCATTCCAATAATGCCATCACACGGTATTGGGAAATCGTTTTGTACTACATGAAACTCGTGTGGTATTAAGTAATTTTTAAACTTTAAATCGAAAAATGTTGTGCCTATTGAATTGATTTTTCCTTGTCCAATGCCTTGTAGTGTTGTAATGTGTTTTTTGTTTATGTGTTTAAGTGTATCTTGGTCATGTTTAATTATGGAAATGTCTGCTCCTGTGTCAACTAGTAGTGTTATGGCTGTGTTAGTGTGAGCAATTCTGACTTGTATGTAAATGCTAAAGTTAAGGTTAAGATTGTATATTTTGTAGTCCGAGTTTATCTTAGGGGAATGTCCGGGTTTTCCGAACTATTGTTGGCTGTTTGGGTCATTCTAATATTCCTTGTATTACCTCGGTAGGTATTTCTGTTTTGACCTCTATTATTATAGTTATTTCCACTATAATTGCTGTTTTGGCCATTGTGGTTTCTTTGAACATTAGTTCTATTTTGAAACCTTCTTCCAAAATTTCTATTGTTTTGGAATCTGTTGCCAAATTGTCTTTGTCGGTAGTGCAAAATGGTATTTTGTTGGCCTGTAGCTTCTGTACAACTTCCAACAAATTTGCTTATTACTTCATTCATGTCAGTAAACTGACCTGCTTCCATAATAAGTTTGACTTTTTCTAATGTGCAATTTTTAGTTATTGCCCTTACGGCTGCTTGTGTCGCATATTTACTTGCCAAATTTAAGTTTATGCCGTCATTTATATATGCATTTTCTAATGATTTTGTTAGTGTTTCTATTTCATTGCAGTAATTTGTAGCAGTTTTGCTACTTTGTCTTATATTCATAAGTTTTGCAGTCACTACTTCCACTGACTCACCTTTTACGGTGGTGCGTAGTTTGGTACTGATTTCCGCAATTGTATTTTCATTGTCAATCAAATTTCTCGAATTTCCTTTAAGTTTAGTCTTAATTAAGGAAATGGCTATTGCCTCATGTTCGCCTTTTATCGCATCAACCAGAGTTAGTGCGTCAAGGAATGAACGTAAATTTTCTGATTTGCCATCAAAATCAGGTATAAGCTTTGTTGCTGTATTTATAAATTCTACTACTCTCTGTGTCTTTGTGGGAGTTTGTATAATTTCTTGTAGTGGTGTAAATGATATTTCCTCGTGTAGTGACGTTGGTATATCTATTGTAATTCCTTTTCTTGAGGCTACCGTTATGAGTTTTTCCCTAATGTCAAGAAAGAATGTTTCAGCTGCTACTTTATGACCTTGTGTAAGTCTATTATAGTTGACATTTAGAAAAACTCTAAGTTTTTCAAGTGTGCTGACTAGGTTATTGATATGTTTATTAAGTGTCTCTGTCTTTATTTCCCTGTCGTTGTTTAGGCACTTATGTGTTTTCAAAAATTCCTCTCTAATTTGTCTAGCTTTAATTAATATTTGGTTCCAGTCCATTACCTTTGGTTGAACCTTTTATTGTAACAGTGGGTAATAAATTTGTTAGACTTGGTCTAAATCATTGCTTCTACTGGCTGTATATTTTTTTTTAAGCATCTATTGTGCATTCTATACAATTTAAAGCAAATATTTGCTGCTAAAAGGGCTACTATTACAAATAACAAGATGGTTATAACTTCCAAGTCGGGGGACGTTACGTCAACTTTGTTGATAACATTTGCAGTAGAGTCTACTGTTTTTACGTCTAATAGACCCATTTTAGGCCAAGTTTGTAGTATTTGTATTGGTATGTCCAGTTTTAAATTTTTCTAATTGTCTCCTATCATATACGTTTTTTTTTTTAAATTTTATGTAACTATAACCCTCTTTTTTTTTTTAATTAATTCTTATTTTAGTAAATTTTTAATTAACATTTATTTATTTTTATTGATAAAATTTTGGCTTAATATTTAAAAAAAAAAAAGTCATAAAAAATTTTTTTTTTTTTTTTTAAAAAAGTAAGATTGAAAGTAACTTAAGAAATGTATTGTATATGTATATAAAAAAAAATATTTTTGCCACGAGCGCAAATTCGCTTACTGGCCCTATGAGTGCGGATTGACGCACATCAGTTTTTGTTTGCTTATAATATAATTTATATTTTTTATTATTTTTTTTTTTAATTTTGCTTTCTATTTACTAAATACTGCTCCATCAGGAATTCTACCTCTGAGATTCTACTCCATATTTTAGTTGCTGCATCCCATGGTGGTGGCGGCCTTGTATTAAATGTTCTTAGTAGGATTGCCTTGCATGTAACCTCCTCTTCTTTTTGGCTTTTGTGCTTTTGGAATGGTAATTTCATCTGTTGTCTTTCTGCTGGTTCTTTTTCTATATTCCTCGAGAGTTATTGGTTGTGGTCCTTCCTTCATCACGCAGCTGACTGATCTTTGTGGCTGATCCACGTCAGGACAAATTAGTTTTAAGCTGAATGTCCGTCAGGCTTTTTTGTTTGATGATTGATTGATCTTTTTTTTTTTTTTTTTTTTTTTTTTTTTTTTTTTTT
>NW_023458752.1:105159-108546 GCF_013731165.1 Rhagoletis pomonella
TTTTTTTTTTTTTTTTTTTTTTTTTTTTTTTTTGTGGCTGATCAAGTCAAAGTGCTTTTTAGTGCATAATTTTTAAGCACAAAATTTTAAAAATGTTGCAATTTAAGCAAACCAGGATTCAGGCTGATCTGTGCAGCAAAGCACTAGACTGCCACAGTGCAATTCAAATCTAAGCACCGGTTGCCAGGATAGCTTTTTTGCAAATTAATTTTCGCAAAAAGCTGGCAGGATCGCCATGTATCGAATGAAACAATTCATTTATGTTTTAATTGTATTGAATTTATTTTACTGAGCAACTCAATGTCGCTTTGTAGGTTCTTTTACAATTGATTTCTTAGCCTAACATATTGGGGTATTTATGGGAAATAATTGCTGCATAAGCATAAATAATATTATAAATAAATTGAAGCTTAAAGTTAGTTTGTTTGTCGGTTTGGCACGTGTGCCTGACAATGCGTGAGTTCATATTCTATATTCAAAATATTCAAACAACTGAAATATGAAACCCTTGTTGTTATGAATAAATTAAATAATTATAAACGTTAAGCATGGTCGACAAAACATAGAGTTTCTTGTTGATGAAGTTCTTGTAGAAATCAAAAAGCCAACTGTGTCGACAAGCAGCCGGATTCTAACTTTCGCTATCGCTAAAATGCTGAAATACGAAAGCTAACACTTTTCTGAATTTTTAGCTATCTTCAAACATTGCGGTCCTGTCCGCCCTTTCGCTAACAATAGCTTAGCCTAAATGTTTTGGTGATAAATAGTCCGTTTTAATGGTGATAAATATTGAAAATGTACTTCCATTGATAGCGATTTCGAAATTTGTTACTCAAATTGTATAGAGCTTTGAACATTCTTTTCACAATTTAGTTTCAAAAACATTCGTATTATTTTCGGGAAGTTACAAACGATTTTTGGTAAATGTGTCACAAAGCAGCATTAGCATTCTGAATATAAATGATATCGGTGGGGAATTTGGGAATACTCAAGGCATATCTGCGAGACATATAGTAAATATTTTTCTTTTTTTAATTTAGGAATTTCGATAATGCCATATCGAGCCCTAACCGCCAAAATAACGTAAGCGACACTTTTTTTAAAATTTTCCTTTTGATGCAGAAATATTCCCAGAGCATCTAGATGCATTTCTGCATCAAAAAGAAAATTTTGAAAAAAATGTCGCTTACGTTATTTTGGCGGTTAGGGCTCGATATAATGTTTTTGAGTGCTACTTAAACACATATACTCATCATTTGAACATGCAAAAAACCAGAAAAGTCTGTTTTACGAAAGCCAAGTCATGTGTCGGCCGCTGTGGTGTAGGTCGGCCGCTGTGGTGTAGTGGTAAGCAGTGCGCGCTTTCACACATCAGCACCTGGGTTCAAGCCCTGGTCAAAGCGACATCCCAAAAAATATAGAAAAAGGTTTTTTCTTAACAGCGGTCGTCCCTCGGCAGGCAATGGCAAACCTCCGAGTGTATTTCTGCCATGAAAAACAGCTTCTCATAAAAATACAATCGCCGTTCGGAGTCGGCGTAAAACTGTAGGTCCCTCCGCTTTGTGTGACAACATCAAGGCGCACGCCACAAGTCGGAGGAGAAGCTCGGCCAAACACTAACATATGTGTAAGCGCCAATCTATATAAGTCATGTTTTCACATTTTATTCACTGCCTTTACACTTTTTTAACGTTTACCATCTTTTTACATTAAAATAATGCAGTATTTTAGCTGCTATTAATTTCGCCCAGAAAAAGTAATCATTTGACCAAATGTGCAGTAGAGAAATAATCGGTAGAGAAGAGTTAAAGAAACGAGCTACTGGTTATTACCACAACTAAGGGACTGCTTTAAGGATTTCAGATAAACTACTACACCATCGGAGTCCACGAAAATTTATCTGTTGGTTGCTTAAAGGCCTATTTATTTAACTTAATTTTTTTAGTGGTGTATAGTGCTCTTGACGCAGACTAAAAAGAAACGGATGTTGGTATAACACTGAGTGAGGCGATGCGGATGCAGATATTTGAGCACTTGTGTCTTTTCAATGCTACAGGATTTTAAGCCACCATTACCTTTATTGAAGAGGTTCTAGAGAGACAGAGTTCCCTGAGCGCGGAATGCTAGTTTAATTCCAGCACTGAGCCCGTACTCGTAAATTGTCGAATCTTCATTGATGGCTCCAAAACTGACTCAGGGTCAGGATCTGGAGTATTTTTAGAAGTTAATGTGGATAAGCTTCACTTTTTCTCTTGGGGAATATGCTTAGGTTTTCCAGGCTGAGGTATTTGCAATCCCCAACGCCATAGACTACGTGGTGGAAAATATGTAGAGGGGAAGGGGTTTACGTGTCTACAGGTGCTGTACCTGCTGCTGCACTTAAGGCATTGGCCAGCCCTCTATCTAAGTACTTCTAAACTAGTTCGGCAATGCAAGTCTCGACTAAATTATGTTGGTAAAAATAACGAGCTTGCATTACTCTGGGTGCCGGGCAACTCAGGAGTACCTGGAAATGAGGCATCTGACCCTTTGGCCACAGTTGGCATATACCAGGTATTCCTCGATCCGCAACCATTTATAGCACTCCCCACTTCGACCGTCGAAGCCACCATCAGAAACTGGGTGGATACTTGGCTGAGCAATGACTGGGAGCCATCGAGAGGATACAGGTGGGCAAAACTCATGTTGCCCTCAATCTTAGGTCTATCTAGTTTTTCCTCTCACTGAGAAGATGGGACCTCTGACTCGTCACGTCTCGTGGCACAAACAGCTGACTGTGATAGGCGTAAATGACAACTCCATTTGCCCATCCTGCTTTGAAGAGAATGAGATGGTGGAACACTTCTTTAGCTTCTTTCTTGCTTGTTTGTTTATAATCGATTTATCTAGATTCGGTCTTTTCTTGTTGGTCAGTTTCTGAATTTGAAGTTTGGCGTAAAAAGCTTTGCAGATTTATTGTTTCAAGTTTTGTGTTTTAAAAATGCGAATGACGAATATTTTTCGCATCACTTTAAAACTCGGAGCGATAAATAAATATATGCAAAATTACTTTGTTAGATTTAATTTTCAAATTTTTTGAAGATCTAAAATAACGCGACTTTCTAGTTTTAAAATTTCTCAGTTCTTTAGTAAACCATAACTGTGCTTGTTCCTGATGAATACACATGCGTTTAGGCACATGCTTTTCAAATAATTTATGTACAGTAAATTTAAAATGTGCAACGCTTTGTTAAACATTTTCTTTATATGCAGGCCATGAAAATTTAGACAATTCTTTGTTAAGCATTATAAAGTTGGCTTTCGAAAAATCAAAGGGAATATTTGGTTCGCATGCTTGGTGTTTAGGCGCGTCTGCTAACACCAGGCGCCTAAATACATGCTATGTAC
>NW_023458752.1:108556-114685 GCF_013731165.1 Rhagoletis pomonella
TTTTTTATAAATACATACGCAAATACTGGTCTCCCCTCTCACTGAGTCATTCACTTGGATATCGCAACTTTGACCATCACTTATAATTTCATAAGATATCTCCATAGCAGGGTGGTAGACATCTTCGGGCAAAACTAGTGGATCACACTTATTTAAAACGGACTCACATGCATCATCACTACATAAGCAAGATTTAATACTTTACCAAATTATTATGAAGTACATTAACCTGAGTTAGCCGAGTTCAGCGATCTCCTCTAAAAATACGTTGTTGCACGCACTAGACGCGAAAGGTACGATATCATTGTCAATGATGTTCATTAATATATTTGGTAAATTAAAATCACCCAACACATTCATTGAATCAGAGGGTTTCGTTAATAAATTAACTGATTTAAGTAATGAGACGTGTTGTGAATAAACCGATGTGTCAGATCGGGGAGGAATATAGCATAGAGCTAAGTAAATAAACCCTTTTCCAACCTGTACACGAATGCATTTCAATTCTGCAGATTCAATGTGTGGAAGACTAATTTCTTCAGATGGTATAAATGAGTCTACAACGAAGAGTATGTCACCGCAGAACGAAAGAAAAGCCAACTTTGCGCTTATGCTAAAGCTACTGCGTTGCGTTAAAAGTCAAAATTTCTTTGTTACATTATGAACTGGTTTATAAGGACTATTTTAAAGATAAGCGTGATAAGGTTTAAAGAATTTTGTTTTTCTGTTTTTGTCGTCGTAATTAGTCACTTTGCTCTTATGTGCAATTTGAATAAGTACTTTCAAAGCAACTAAACACTAGACATTGACAATAGCGAAATCCCCTTTGATATTTTAACTGGGCCCATTTTTGATTACTAGCTAAGATGATGCTGAGTTTTTAAACTCGCTAGAACTACCAGGATTACCATCTCACAGTTTCCAATAGATAGTCGGATTGATAATCATAATGCCGCGATATACCAACCAACCACGTCTTTGTAATGGAACCCGAATGGTGGCGAACAAAGTGATGGACTTTGCTCATCGGAGAATACGTTCTGATACCACCCTTACCAATGATTCCCGCCAACATTTTATTCAGCTTCAATCTGTAGCAGCTTCCCGCGCGGTTTACATTGACAATAAGCAAGTCATGATTCTCGCGTGGCCAATTACCTGTTACCGTGTTGCAAAACCATTAGTTTTGTTTGTTTACGCGACAGATAAAAAACTAAAAGTATCGTGCAGCATTCTAATAAAATAAGTTATTTAACTTTTACTTAATTTAATTGTGACTTAAAGTTTGGAATAAATCAACAACAATGGGTAGGTTCAGAAGGTGCAGAAGTTGAGCGCAACCGTTGCTAAAAAAAATTTATGATCGTAATGCGTCTTCTGAACGGCTTGATACATTAGCTGTCAAATTCAAAACACACAACACATTATCTCAAATGATCAGAAAAATTTTACGATCATCTAACACACAACTGTTCAGTTGATCATAAGTACAAAACAACGCGTTCAGAAGGTGCAATCGCAACAGTTACTGAGCTGTTGCGCCTTCTGAACGTGCCCAATATCAGCTAGAAATATCTTTTCTCACTTTTTTAATTGTTTTCTGATATTTACACTACTTTATTAAAGGCTTCCATTGTTCACAAAATGATTACAGAAAAAAGTTGTAGAAATGTGGGCAGGACAACGTCTAGCGGGTCAGCTAGTATTATAATAAGCCTTACAAACGTTATTTAATTTAAAAAGAAAAAAAATTGGATGGTATGCAATTGAATTTGGGAAGAAAGTACTCTTTGCATTTCGGAACACTCTAATGCTCATTTTATATCCATGTATGTATGTACGTACATATTTACATAAGTAAGTATGCTTAAACACTTACCCATAATAAGATCTTGGTCCTGGCTAGAGCGAGAAGCATCATCGATTATATAAAAAAGTCCGTCTGGCTTTGTCAGCAAATTATCGAGAGCAGTTTTGTTATCGTAGAAATTTAAATTGTCAGTGGGTATATCATCTGCTTCCTAAAAATAAAGAATAATAGTAAAATATTTTGTAAACTTATATTGTGTGCTATTTTCAAAATTCCTCAAGCAGGGAAATCCGCAAAAGAAAGCGAATTCGAGTACACTGAATCATTTAGAATCGAAACAATGTTTCGCCCATATGGCATATCCCTAGAAGTTTTGATTTTTGACATTTGAAAAGTTGTGGCACACTCATCTAACCAATTTCAGCTTATTCTTTGAAGCCAAACATTAAATGCCTGACGCACGTATTAAATATGGGTTTTTCACCATTCTGAAAACTACCGTGATATGGTACGCAGGATGGTTTTACCCCTATTTTAACCCTTCGGAGGGCGCGCCGCGGCACTGAGTAGTTTTGTAAGTCTTGAGATGCAGCATGGTTCACAGTTAGCCGTTACTTGCTGCGTTTTATCGTTCAGTTAATATTTGTATTAGAAAGTTGGTGTCTCATATATGCGGCTGAATTAATTATTATTTTGTAAGTATTTCGTCATTTGTAATTTTAAGATTACACATACTTTGCGTAAACATTGCTGTAACTATTATGATATTCATTTTCGTAAGTTTAGGGAAAAATTATGCTTTCAA
The DNA here is from genome assembly GCF_013731165.1 of Rhagoletis pomonella. Lineage (NCBI taxonomy): Eukaryota > Metazoa > Arthropoda > Insecta > Diptera > Tephritidae > Rhagoletis > Rhagoletis pomonella. The sequence goes on from NW_023458752.1 coordinate 111,172, forward strand.
ACTTATATAGAAGCACTCCAGCTACGCAACAGCAATCGAAACCAGGAATATCGAGCCCTAACTGCCAAAATAAAGTAAGCGACAAAAATTTCAATCAAAATTTTATTTTTGATGCAGAAATATTTCTAGGGCATCTATATGTATTCTGTATCAATAAGAAATTTTTGAAAAAAAATTACGCTTACGTTTTTTGGCGGTTAGGGCTGGATATGTACCAGGAATAATAAAACAAAAATCTGTTATATTATTTGTAACAAAAATGTTTTCAGAAAACATTGCAAGCATATTTCACAATGTGTAGAATGTACCAACACCAATGTTGGTGATGACGGATAAAAGTTAAAAACAAATGCTTATAAAATATTTCAGTATAAACACAAATTATTCAAATGTTTTACTTGAATGAGTTTTCGACCTAAATAGAAAGGGCAGTCAACCTAGGGCTAAATTGCCGCGGGCACCCACTCGTGTAACTTTCAAAGCGCGCCCTACAAAGGGTTAAACAATTTCGATAGTATGTTCAGTTAGACTTAATGCGATAAATTTATGTATACAGTAGTTTGGTTGGTGAAAATCCCCGACTGAACCCTCCGCGAGGATGCCGGCTAGTAATGGGTACCATAGAGTGAGCCTGTGCAAAGTCAGGACGGTATCCAGCTAAGATAAGGGATCAGTGCTGTGTGCTTAAGCACATAAATAGCTCTGCCATACGGAAATGATGTTTTATCATGGTTGTGAAGTATATTTACAGGGGCTGGATTAAAGTGTCCCGCGTTTCCGTGCTGAGGATCGACCAGGATGGCCTCGGGAAGTAACGGTTACCTTACCGTGGCAAGGGGCGATACCACGGTGGACGACATTTTCCCATGCCTACTTTCGATGCGGCAGGTTGGTTTGAAGGGGTAAAACTCATTAGATGCAACGACGACGCGACACTCAGCTGGTTAAAGGGAGTGGTACCTAGCCTTCAAAGACAGGGTAACGCACATCTAGAGGTGGTGGATAGGGCTCTGATCCCCACGATACCAAATGCTAAGGTATGGACTCCGTTTGTGGTGAAGGCGGAGGATGCTTTGCAGTTGCAGCGAAGTCACCCACATGGGATTGGAGAGTGATTCACGTATCGAAGCCCAGGGGGGAGGTGGGGGGTGGGTGGGTCGAGAAAGACTTAGGTCTCCATAGCTTGCCTAGCCTGAGCATAGCGGAGAAGGCCGATGAAGGTGGTGAAGCAATTGAGGTTGACGGGGGCAAGCAGCGGCCAAATGCTGAAGATCCTCGAGATAAACCTTCAATATAGTAAGGTGACTTCGAGTCAACTCCTCATCACATAAGAGGAGGAGTCGCTCAACGTGGCGCTAGTCCAGGAGCAATGGATCTTGTCGGGAGGAAAGGTTTCTGGACTGGAGGCGCGTAACTTCGATGTGCACTACGCAAGCTGTGAGGGATGGGTGAGAGCAACAATGCTGGTAGGAAAAAACTTGTACTCATATACTTTATCTAATTACAATCCTGAGGACCTTTAAGTTGTGGCCATAGAGAGCGAAGGAGAGGAGTTATTAATCCTGGGGTTCTGATACATGGCGCACAACAAGGGCTCCCCACTCAGAGAGCTTAGAAGGCTGGTGGAGGAGGAGAAGCGCAGAGGACGGGACGTCGTCATAGGCGCCCACGCAAATGCACACCATTCCCGCTGGGGGTGCCACGACATAAATGAACGAGGTGAGTCTCTTCTTTGTTTCCTATTTCACAGTAACTTGTGTGTAGCTAATAGCGACAAGGTTCCCACATACGTGGGGCCAACGTCGAACTGCGTTCTTTACTTAACCGTAGAATACTAACGTTCGCCTGTGAGGCGGAACGAATCCGGTTTCCGCGCGATATTTCAGGAACGCTTTTAATGATCAAAGTAAACGTTCGCGCCAACTCAGCTTAGCTCTGCACGAGGCTGTTAGCTAACGCACATTGTACAGTGGCCTTGTGCGGCTGAGTTCCACGCCCTCTTGACGCCTGACAGGCGAAAGTTAGTAGTAAAGGTAATTTTGTTTGCTGTATTTATTTCAGTTTTTAAAATGTTTGTTGGCTATTTTCTGTTTTGAACTTATGTTTTTTTTTACTTTTCGAGTGGGGAACAAGTTCTAAAATGGTTGGAAGAAATATCGTTGATTGGAACCGATAGTGAGAACAATTTGGATGAAGATTTCAGTGAATGCGCCTTATGAATAAAAACTAAGCAGTTTCTTTTTCTTAAGATTTCAAACCTTTTGGTTGATTTATTCGAAAAACTTTACGTAAAGGATCTGAAATTTTAAGAAAAAAGCGTTGCTTAGTTTTTGTTTATAAGGCCCAATGTAATACAAAAGGGTCGATTTCATTTTTAAGTACAGGTCACAATAGAAAGGATAAACAACTAATTCCTTTTAAGTGTGAAAGTAAATACGAATACCTTTAAGATAATTTATGGATTGTTTGAGTGCGTTCGCTTTTAAAAGTTTTTATTTTTTAAAATGACCCCTTTCAAAAAGATTATAAAATATGTGTTATTTTCAATACGAATTATTTTCATTAATATTAAAAAAATTATTAAATTATTATTTTTTTTTTTACTTTAAAAACATATGAAATATTTTTAAGCCCATTTTTTTAAACAAATTTAAGGTTTTAGAAATACAGAATTTGTACCTTTTTTCAAAGTAGCCTCACAGGCGAACGTTAGTATTAAATGAATAAAAAATAAGGTTAGTATTCTAGGGTTAACTTTTTGTTCTGAGCCTGGCGTATAGCTGACAGGCCCTCCTTCTCGGACGATGATAATATGGGCTTTACTATTTTTGCTAGGAAATCCCAAACGTATAATTCCTTTAGGAATCCAAGACTCACCCCCTTTTCCAAAAGTTGGCTGAGGACAGGCTGAGTTCCCCCAGGTCGGACGTGGAGGACTTGTATGGGGTGAATAGGGCTGTCCCCTAGCAAAGAGTGCGGACTCTAATGAGTGCTGGGACGAGTATAGGGATCTTCTAAAGATCTACAAAAAAGCCATACGTAGTGAGAAAAGAAACTAATGCAGTGGAATCGAGAGCTCCACCGAGACAACAAGGTTAAGGAATGTCCTGTCCAAGGGTTGCGTAACCCAAGGACTTATTAGAAAGGACGGCGGCGAGTGGACTCTGGATAGCGAGGAATCTATCGATATATTGTTGAAGGCTCACTACCCTGCGGTCGAGGATCCAGGAGGTCTACCTGCCGTTGCAGCATACATTGCAGGTGGTGGAAGCCTTGCATGAGAACTGGTAACACTATCCCGGGTGGAGTGGGCTCTTTTTCGCAGTACAAAGAGCCGGGTCTGGACGGTATCTTCCTGCGATGTTACAGAAGGCGGGTAGGAAGACCAAAGGCTGGCTGTTCAACATATTTGAAGGCTGTTTAAGGCTGACCTACGTTCCAACATCATGGAAGACTGCTAGGGTTGTATTCTCGCCAAAAGTTGGAAGACTGTCAATAAATGAATAAATAAATA
>NW_023458752.1:114695-135770 GCF_013731165.1 Rhagoletis pomonella
ATTCTCGCCAAAAGTTGGAAGACTGTCAATAAATGAATAAATAAATAAATAAAAGAAGTGGCCACGCATACCCCATTATCCGTTTCATGAAAAGACCCTGGAGAGGTTAATAGATGTATACATCAAACACAACGCAGCGGGGCACTTGCTATCAAAGACAAAGGCGTTGGAGATCTTCCTGGAACTAACGCGGGCTTTCAACAAAGTCTCTAAGGAAGCCATTTTAGACGGATTGACGGAAATTGGAGTTAATTCCGTAATTTCGAGCTGGATTAGCAGTATGCTAAGCTGCAGAAGTGTTTCGGCGCAGTGGGGTAGGCATGAGGCCACCAAACCGGTTTAAAGAAGTACGCCGCATGGGCGTATTATCTCCGCCACTTTGGTCACTGGTGGTCAAAAGGATATTTAAGAGAATGGAAGGAGGACCTGCCCAGCTTACGGCATATCCGGATGATATTTCTGTCATAGTAAGCGGTAAGTGTCTGTCCACCCTTAGCCCACTTATGAGCCAAGCACTACGGAAGATACATCTTTGGGCAATCGAGATAGGGCTAAGTGTTAAACCAGAAAAGACGGATCTGGTAGTCTTCACCAGGAAATACAAAGTTCCGAAATGGTCTAAGCCTAAGCTGTATGGTGGACCCTCCAGCTGAAGTATAGCACCAAGTATCTTGGAATATTACTAGATAGCAAGCTGTCGTGGTGCCTCAATGTGCAGGAGAGGGCGAAGAAGACCTCAGTGGTATTCTATGCATGCAAACGAATGCTGAGCTGTACCTGGGGTTTATCGCCTTCTCTTTCTCACTGGATATTCAAGCCGATAGTCACACCGATACTGTTCCATGGGGTACTGGTTTGCTGGACAGCAATGGAGAAGAAAACATTAGCCGCTACAACAACAACAACAAAACATTTCTCAAGCGAATAGAAAGTGTATATAGGTTATCAATGATCGGCATGACAGAAGCACTTAGGATAACACCAACGGCAGCTTTTTACACCTTGCTGCATCTCTTGCCGGCAAACCTCTCGGCCAAGAATATTGCGTCAAGAATTTCTGCTAGGCTTTATGCTACGGGACAGTTTGTGTACTGTTCCAACGGACACAGTAGTGTAGCTTCAAATTTACTCGGACGGATTGACTACATGATCGCGTATCTGCACTTTGGACAAACTACGAAGCCACTTTAGAGGGCTGGCTAGGCAACTAGTGGGTGTTCTAACTGGGCATTGCCTGCTGGCGTCGCATGCCTATAAACTGGCTCTGACTGACGATAGCATCTGTAGAAGATACAGAGCGCAGGAGGAGACAGTGGAGCATACCCTCTGCGATTGTTCTGCCCTTGTTAGACTGCGGGTGAGTCTACTGGGATCAGGTTTTCTACATAATCTGGAAACCGCCGCCAAGGTAGGGTATAACAAGTTGTTTCAGTTTGTTAAGAGGACTGCGATCTTCGTAGTGATTAGCTGTATAAATAGATCTGGTAACGCTATGGACTTTACTGGGCTCTGCGAAGCCACGCAGTTATAAGTGGGAATTGTTGTGGTGTGGTGTTATGCACTTTTAAAGCTGTATACTATGTTCATAGTATGTAGTACGTTAGCAGTGTATTTTGTCAACATTTTTTTGATAGAGCAATAATGTCCATGGATTTTACTGCGCTTTAGAAAAGGTAATACTAATGTCAATGGACGATAGGAAATAGTGTCCTTGGACGTTATTTCCGCTGCGACATATTACACATCACCGTAAAGCTTGCAAGATTTTTTACATTTCTGACATTAATTCACTTTTCAATTGTGTATTAATGTCAAGGACATTAATTCCGTTGAAATTATTGCACGTCACCGAGTATCAGCCTTGAGTAAATTAGAATGTCGAAATATCGAAGATTCCACAGTTCTGAAATTTACCACCATATGAAAAGAGGGCGTAATTCAATTCCGAATTCAAAAATTTTCAATGTGTTGCTTCTTTGTGTCAAGTACAGTTATTATACCCAGTTTGGTACAAATTGATAGAACGATCCCGGAGTTAAAAATATAGGTTCTTAAGTGAGCGGTGTCACGCCAATTTTCCAAAATTTTGCATAATCGTAATTCCTGCTAAAAAGTTTTCCGTCAATTTTGAACAAATAATCTTAAATAGTTACTGGGATGTGGGAGTGGTTATTATCCAATTTTAAAAATATTCAGCCGTTTGATATGTTGTATCAAGACCAAAAACCGTGCCAAATTTAGGAGATATTGGTGAAGCGGTTACCGAGATATGCTAAGGTGACCAGAATTTTTTAGCGTTCCAGGAGGAAAAATTCTCCACATTTAAAACACAAAAAATTTGTTTTATATATATTTTAATACATAAATAACGAATAAGTGAATATTTAATAATAATAACACAGTAGGGAGGCAAAAATATCACAGCTAAACGGCCAAATGCGTAAACTTAATTTTGGCCTCTAGATCAAAATTTTAAGATATTTAGGGGGGAAGTTTTAGGGTTCTGAAAGTGAATTTTTCGTCGTTTCAAACACTGTGCTCAGGTTTTGAATTTTTTTCTGGGCAAAGGTTTTGATAACTAATCTTACTTAACTGGGACCTTTTAAATTCAATGGCGTCCTCCGTTTTTCCAGATTGGCTCTAGTTTTCGAGATAACGGTGCTTAAAAATCTGCTTAAATTTTAGTTTTTTTTGTTAATAATTACCTCAGTTTTAAGGTTATTTTACTAAAATTTTGCACATGACTGTATTTTTTTATACCTTTCATGAGCATGAAATGGTATTATAACTTTGGTCCGATGTTTGTAAGTACCAGAATAAGAAGAGATAGACCCATTAAAATGTATACTTATATGATCAGATCGTCGAGCTGAGTTGATTTATCCATGTCCGTCTGTCCGTCTGTCTGTCTGTTTGTATGCAATCTTGTCTCTCAGTTTTAGAGATATCCGGATCAAATTTGGTAGGTGGGTGTATTTTTATAATGTATTAATCATTTGTCGGAACCGGAAGAATCGGACCACTTTAACATATAGCTCCCATACAACTGATTGTTCAGATATGCGATTTTTCGTTATAACTTCTCCATTTATGCAGCTACGAACATGAAATTTTGCAGCACTTGCACCCATTATCAACAGAATGCTTACGGAGATCGGTTCACTACAACCTATAGCTCCCATACAACTGATTGTTCAGATATAAAATTTTCCGTTATAACTCCTCCATTTATATAGCTGGTAACAGGAAATTCCGCACTGTTTTCAATAATTATCAACAGAAAACTTACAGTGAAAATTAAAAAGATCGGATAACTATAACCTATAGCTCCCATACAACTGATTGTTCAGATAAGAGATTTTTCGTTATAATTCATCCATTTATGTAGCTAGGCACATGAAATTTTGCACTGTGGTCACTCATTATTAGCAGAAGACTTACAGTGAAAATAACGAAGATCGGGTCACTATAGCCTGCAGCCCCTATACAACTGATTGTTCAGATATGAGGTCTTTTATCATAACTCCTCCATTTATGCAGCTAGGAACATGAAATTTCGCACCATTTTCATTCATTATTAACAGAATACTTACAGTGAAAATAACAAGGATCGGGTGACTACAACATATATATTCCATACATCTGATTGTTCAGATATGGGATTTTACTGTAAAACTCCTTTATTTGAACAGCTAAAACCGCTAAATTTCGTAAGATATTTTATAAATAATAATACAAAGTCTACTGAGAAAATCGTCAAAATCTATGCTGTATAAGCTTTATCTCCTATAGTACTGATTGTTCAGATACCAGTTTTTGCGATATATCTCCTTTATGTAGGAAACTAAATCCAATAAATTGTGTTACCGGTTTACATACCGATCACATAGCAGTGAAAATCACTTAGATTGGTGCCATATAAAGTATATCTTCCATACCTCTGATTGTTTAGATACGATTTTTTATATAAGTATGTAACTCCTCTATCGATGTATGCAAATGTATTCAAAATCAGTAACCTGTCAAACTAAAATTTGCAGATGTTCATGAAAGGTATGAAGCCTTCGGTATAGCCGAAGACAGCGCTGCTCTTACTTGTTTTATATTACCTTAGCTATTTATGAAAATCATGGAAATCGGTTCACTATAACATATAGCTCCCATACAACTGATTGTTCAGATGTGTGGTTTTGCGTTACAACTCATATTTTATTTCGTAATATATTTTTATAATAGTAGTTTATACACTGCTTGGACCTGAATTTGGGTTCTTTTCAATCCCACTCTGGCATATTTTTGCAGTTTCTGTTGTACGAATGGCTTTTTAATACATTTTTTGTACTGTAAAAGCTGTTGTTCGTTAAAGTCAAAGTGAGTAATGCTTTCAAATAGGCGGCGGTCTATACCGCGTCTATTTCACATAAGTTGGGAAACACAAACCGAAAGTCTACGCGCGCGATTGCTGTCATATTAATTGATAAAAAAACATCGAACATTTTGCGAAAAACTTTTATTCATCATATCATTGTCTTTGGAAACTCCTAAAGATGAAAAAAATTAAGAAGCTTTGCAATAAGTTAAACAAGTTTTGTTTCGTTTGTGGTAAATTCGTTTTGAAATCAGACCAGCGTAAATTAGTCTCAAATAAAAATGCACCAGCATGCTATAAATGGTACTTTTTGCAATCTGAACCTGCACAAAATAAATACTCTCCCAAATTCACATGTATTTCGTGCATTCGTGCGATGAATTTTTGGTGGTCAAAAAAACGATTTTCGTTACCATTCGGTTTACCTATGATTTGGACAAATCCCGGAAAACACGAAGCTGACAATTGTTATGCATGCACCAACAATACATTTGGTTTCAATCGAAAAAGTAAGTAAATTTAAATAAAACCATGAAATGATGAATAGTTTGCCCTCACCTAATCGCTGAGTGTATGAAATAGGTAAAAGTTTCTGCATGTTTGGAAGGTACCACGCCTAAGTATAACCAACCTTGGAAAGTCTGCAGCAGATGTCCAAATTAAAAAAAAAATGGTGCAGAACTTTTTTAGTGTTTGTCCGCCAAACAAACAAACTTAACATTTGTATATCGATGGCTGAGTTGAAGATCTACCTATCTCGGCAGCCAGTTCGAAAACGCCCTATCTCAGAAAACTTTTCAACAACGCCCTACTTCAGAATTTGATTAAAGAACGCACTATTTCAGAATTTTATTGAAAAACATCCTATCTCAGAATTTTGTTGAAGAACGCCCTATCTCAAAATACATTGAAAATGTGCTGAGATAGGGCGTTTTTAAATCGGCAGCTGAGATAGGTTGATCTTCCACTCAGCCATCGATATATGCATATATATGTACGTACATATACTCATAAATATTTAATTCAATAGATCGGTCTTGTGTCGTCTACAAAGGTACAAAGGTGTACCGAGTGTTCATTTACCTGTTGCGCATAGTGATGCATTACAAGTTCCTAATCATCCATCCGAACTCGAAACTGTCTATGATTGCAAACAGTCTATGCCAACGCCATTACCACTTGATGATGGATCTGGGCCATATTGCACGAACGAATTATCATTAGCATTTTAGCAGATTATCGAACTTACGCAAAGTTTTGTGTTTTACCAACATGATAAGGAAAAGTCACTCAAATGAGTGTCGATAAGTAAAATATCACTCAAAATCATAGATAAAAGTTGGACCAAAAATTTGAAATGCTTAGCGAAAAGGCTTTAGCGGATAAGTGATAAGTTATGCAAATTATCAAAATTTATTAGCATTTCGTTGCACCAAAAATTTGTATTTATCACTTATCATCTTTCATTTTGCTAACTTTAGCATTATTTTGCTAAAAGTAATTTTACTTATCATACAAGTGATAAGTTACATTTATTCAGTCTGAATGAATTTATTTATTTATTTATTGTAAAAGGATAATACAACTATACCTTAACAATCTAAAACTTAAGCTCTAACACGTGATTCGATAAAATATTGACACAAAAAATGCTTCGATTCGAACTATTAAATTTATTAGAGGAGGAAAATCTGCAAATAACAAAAGGCGAGTCATAAAAGAAAAAATCAGCTACAGTATAGATTTTGATGTAAATAGCAGAAAAATTTCGGCTATCTCTTAGCCAAATTGAAGAAATTTTATTAAAAATTGGAGCGGACCTACAATATAACAGTGGGTGTAATAATGGCTTAAGTCCGCTACAGCAATTATTATTGACTCTGCACTAATTAGGTAATGGTAGCCAACATCATGGAATTGGTCAAATGCATGGGGTTCACAAATTAGCGGTATGTACAATAATCCATCGAGTGGCAAACGCCCTGATAAACAAATTGATGGATGAAACTATTTGTTGGCGCGAATTTACGAAAAATATTGCCACAAAATTTTTCAACATTGGTGAATTTCCTTAAGACGCAGGGAGCATTGATGGAACTATGATTTGTTAACCGGTACGGAAATCATTTAATTAAAGCAATGTGGTTTTTGTGTTTTTGTTACGGAGTTATTTTGGAAAGATCCAAATAAATAATCCTTAATTTAGAAAAATTTAGTTATTTATGTAAACATACATAGTCAATACGGACTTACTTTTTTCCTTAATAATTTTTAAGACAGCTAATATATTGGCTGTGCTTTGTGCGCGCTACATAGTAAGAAAAAAAAGATAAATTGAAAATGTTTATCAAATCGCACATGGGTTTGCTAAGCTTTCGTTTTCCATTGAGAAACGGTAATCATTTTAGCTAAGCACATTATTGGAAAAGTTCTCTATTTGAAAAGCAAAAGAAATTGGCTGTGCAATGGTTATCAAATCGACTTATCCAAAAAACATGTCAGTTATTAATTTTTTTTTAAATTGATAAGTTTTTTATGATAAGTAAAAAGTGCAACACTTATCAACTTTACTTTTCAATAAAAAGGCCAAAAGTTGTAAAGTGATAAATGATAAGTCATTGGTGCAATTGGGCCCTGATTACATTCCGATTTATAACAATTTACCGTCTTTCATAACGCAAGAACACCTAAACAGGATGGTGCGTAAATTAATGTTGTTTTTTTCTGTCATTGGGATAGTAGAGCCAAATGCAATCACTATACCATATGTGATTGGCCAAAAAGAAAGGAACAATCGATTGGTCAATTCAATATAGTTCACGAGCCCTTGATAATAATAAAATCATGCTTCCCGATTTACATATCAAACTTGGTGTTGTTAAGAATTACATCAAACAGTTGGTTAGAGTCAACGAAACTGCATTCCTATATTTGAAAAATAATGTCTTTCCAAAAATTTCAGTTGAAAAAATCCGTGAAGGTAGTTTTTTGATTGTATATGAGTGAAAATTTCTCAAGTGGTTGTAAACCGACTAAAGTGATTTGTGCGAAAATATCTTGACCGTCCAATTTTGGGTGGCCCATTTGAGAGATTTTCGCTCATATATTTTATTATATCTCTCTCTTGCTTTAAGAACCCTATAATTTTTATTTCAGGTGTGCTTAACCTTAGAATACTAACCTTATTTTTTATTCCTTTAATACTAACTTTCGCCTGTAAGGCTATTTTGAAAAAAAATACAAATTCTGTCTTTCTTAAACCTTAAATTTGTTTAAAAAATGGGCTTAAACATATTTCATATGTTTTTAAAGTAAAAAAATAAAATAATTTAATAATTTTTTTAACATTAATAAAAATAATTCGTATTGAAAGTAAAACATATTTTATAATCTTTTTGAAAGGGGTCATTTTAAAAAATAAAAAAAAAAAACATTTAAAAGCGAACGCACTCAAACAATCCATAAATTATCTCAAAGGTATCCGTATTTGCTTTCACATTTAAAAGGAATTAGTTGTTTATCTTTTCTATTGTGACCTGTACTTAAAAATGAAATCGACTTTTTTGTATCACAATGGGCCTAATGAATAAAAACTAAGCAATGCTTTTTTCAAGTGCAATGGGGTATAGTCGTTGCGCTGGGTATGCAGTTACAGTTGCATGGCTATACTCAATCCCGACTCTTGCGTCCTCGTTCGCGCACTCTGGGCAACGTGAGCAACCCATGTGCGAGATGCGGTAACCAATCCGAGTGGAGCCTTGGGTCACGGCAGAAAGAGAGGGAGCTTCGGTGGGGCCACTCTGACTTATTCGATTTAAGGGCTCACTGAAGTCTGCGCAGGGCTTGGGACCCGCCACGTAAAAACCACTTCCAGTGAAGAAGCAAGGCAAAGCCTCGGGATGAGACCCCCCCTTATGATGACGACCACGGCAAACGTTTAAAGGACTACGATTTGAGGGCATGCACCTGGAATGTCCGGACCCTTAATGGGGAAGGTGCCTCTGCCCGGCTGGTTGATGTCCTCGTAAGGACAAAAGCTGACATCACCGCCATCCAAGAAATGCGTTGGACGGGGCAAGGCAAACAATGTCTGGGGCCTTGCGACGTCTACTACAGCTGCCATGTAAAGGAGCGCAAATTCGGTGTTGGATTTGTGGTGGGAGAGAGACTTCGTCGCCGAGTACTCTCGTTCACCCCGGTGGACGAGCGTCTAGCCACAATCCGCATCAAAGCGAGATTCTTCAACATCTGGCTCATCTGCACCCATGCCCCGACGGAAGAGAAGGATGAGGCATCCAAGGATCTCTTCTATGAGCGCTTGGAGCGCACGTACGAGCGCTGCCCCCGTCATGATATCAAAATCGTGCTTGGCGACTTCAATGCCAGGGTGGGCAAGGAAGGGATCTTTGGAACCACCGTCGGAAAATTCAGCCTCCACGACGAAACGCCTGACAACGGATTGAAGCTGATCGACTTCACCGGGGCCCGAAACATGGTAGTGTGCAGTACTAGGTTCAAGCATAAAAAGATCCATCAAGCTACGTGGCTGCCTCCGGATCGAAAAACGAGAAACCAAATCGATCATGTGGTTATAGACGGAAGGCACGCTTCCAGTGTTTTAGACGTACGCACACTCCGAGGCCCAAACATCGACTCGGACCACTATCTTGTTGCAGCCAAGATACGCACCCGCCTCTGTGCAGCAAAAAATGTGCGCCCAAATATGCAAGGAAAGCTTAACGTCGAAAAGCTGCAATCACAACAGACAGCCAGCGCTTTCGCTACTCGACTCTCACACCTGCTCTCAGAGAGCACTCTTCAACAAACCGACATATGCGAGCAGTGGAACCACATTTCCCGCTCATTAAGTACCGCCGCCGAAGAAGCAGTCGGATTTCAGCGAGCCCGAAAGAACAACTGGTACGATGGGGAGTGTCAGGAAGCTGCAGAGAAAAAAGATGCCGCCTACAGGGCCACGCTGCGATCGGGCGGAACTCGCGCTATGATGGACCGCTATAGGGATCTGAAGAGGGAAGCGAGACGTATTTGCCGCAACAAGAAGAGAGAGTCCGAAATACGTGAGTGCGAAGAGCTTGAAATGTTGGCCGACAGGAGGAATGCCCGAAAATTTTACCAGAGAGTTAGGCGACTTACGGAAGGTTTAAAGACCGGGGCGCACTCCTGTAAGAACAATAATGGCGACCTAGTAACTGATGTCCAGAGCGTACTTAAATTATGGAGGGAACACTTTTCCGCCCTACTAAATGGTAGCAGCACGGAAAGTTGTGGAGAAGAAGAACCCAAGCCCGCAGTCGATGATGATGGAGTCGACGTTCCACCGCCTGACTATGACGAGGTACGTATAGCAATAACGCGGCTGAAAAAAACACAGCCGCTGGAGCTAACAGCCTGCCAGCTGAGCTATTCAAGTACGGCGGCGAGGAGTTGATAAGTTGCATGCATCAACTCTTCTGCAGAATATGGTCAGATGAACGCATGCCCGACGACTGGAATTTAAGTGTGCTCTGCCCAATCCACAAGAAAGGTGACCCCGCCATTCGCGCCAACTACCGCGGGATCAGCCTTCTAAGCATAGGTTACAAGGTCTTATCGACCGTATTGTGTGAAAGACTGAAGCCCACCGTCAGTGAGCTGATTGGGCCTTATCAGTGTGGCTTTAGACCTGGCAAATCCACCATAGACTAGGTATTCACAATACGCCAAATCTTGGAAAAGACCCGCGAGAAAAGGATCGACACTCACCACCTATTTGTCGACTTTAAAGCCGCTTTTGACAGCACTAAAAGGAGTTGCCTATAAGCCCCTCAAAACTCATACGGCTGTGTAAAATGACGTTGAGCAATACCACCAGCTCCGTCAGAATTGGAAAAGACCTCTCCGAGCCGTTCGCCACAAAACGGGGTTTCAAACAGGGCGACTCCCTTTCATGTGACTTCTTTAATCTGATGTTGGGGAAGATAATAAGAACTGCAGAACTGAGCCGCTCAGGAACAATTTACTAAAAGAGCGTGCAATTGTTGGCTTATGCCGAGGACATCGACATCATCGCTAACAAAAACCGCGAAGTCTGTTCTGCCTTTTCCAAGTTGGATAGGGAAGCAAAGCGAATGGGTCTGGTGGTAAACGAGGACAAGACCAAGTATCTCCTGTCATCAAACAAACAGTCAGCACATTCGCGCCTTGGCACCCACCTCTCTGTTGACAGTTACAATTTCGAGAAAGTAGAGAATTTCGTTTACTTGGGAACCAGCATTAACACCGATAATAATGTCAGCATTGAAATCCAACGTAGAATCACTCTTGCCAACAAGTGCTACTTTGGACTGAGTAGGCAATTCAGGAGTAAAGTCCTCTCTCGACGTACGAAAACCGCGCTCTATAAGTCACTCATCATGCCCGTGCTGGTATATGGCGCAGAAGCATGGACAATGACAACATCCGATGAGGCGGCTCTTGGAGTGTTTGAGAGAAAGATTTTGCGGAAGATATACGGGCCTTTACGCGTTGGCGACGGCGAGTACCGCAGACGATGGAACGATCAGCTGTATGAGCTTTACAACGATATGGACATAGTGCAGCGAATTAAAATACAGCGGCTCCGCTGGCTTGGCCATGTCGTTCGAATGGACACCGACGCTCCAGCTCTGAAAGTATTCAACTCGGAACCCGCTGGTGGTAGCAGAGGAAGAGGGACGCCCCCACCGCGATGGAAAGATCAGGTGGAGAAGGACTCGGCTTCACTTGGCGTTTCCAATTGGCGTCAGTTGGCACAGAGGAGAAACGACTGGCGTGCTTTGCTGAACTCGGCCAAAATCGCTTAGGCGGTTACAGCGCCAAAAAAGAAGATGAAGAGAATGCTTTTTTCTTAAAATTTCAGATCCGTTACGTAAGGTTATTCGAATAAATCAAGCAAAAGGTTTGAAATCTTAAGAAAAAGCAGCTGCTTAGTTTTTATTCATAAGGCGCATTCACTGAAATCTTCTTCCAAATTGTTCTCACTATCGGTTCCATTCAACGATATTTCTTCCAACCATTTTAGAACTTGTTCTTCATAGGAACCCCTCTCGAAAAGTTAAAAAAAAATAAGTTCAAAACAGAAAATATCCAACAAACGTGTTAAAAACTGAAATAAGTACAGCAAACAAAATTACCTTTACTACTATCGTTCGCCTGTCAGGCGTCAAGAGGGCGTGGAACTCAGCCGCGCAAGGCCACTGTACAATGTGCGTTTGCTAACAGCCTCGTACAGCGCTAAGCTAAGTTGGCGCGACGGTTAATTTGATCATTAAAAGCGTTCCCGGAATATCGCGCGGAAACCGAATTCGTTCCGCCTCACAGGCGAACGTTAGTATTCAAGGGTTAATGGGCCGGACATCAGAAGATTTATGAAGGATCAAGGCTACTTGGAAATTTTTGATGGCAGAGCAGCCGTTACATGGGATGCAGATCGGGCTTTAATTAAACACGTTCTGTGTAAATATCGTTCACCAGAATATGCCATTTTTATTGCGAACTTGATGGAATCTTTTGACGCCTTTGATGTGCACATGTCGCTTAAAATCCACATGCTACACAGTCACTTTGACTTTCACGGGCAACAGCTTTGAACAGAAACCGACGAGGTAGGAGAGAGATTTCACCAATCTATTATGTGTTTGGAGAACCGATTCGCTGGAAAACGATTGAATTCAATGTTGGCGGACTTTTGCTGTTCGAACGCAGGAGGAAAAGGATATTAAAAAAATAAAACATTCGAGCAATAGAAACAGTTGTATGGGAGCTATATGTTATAGTGAACCGACTTCCATGATTTTCAGAAATAGCTAAGGTAATATCAAAATACAGTCACGTGCAAAATTTTAGTAAAATAACCTTAAAACTGAGGTAATTATTAACAAAAAAACCTAAAATTTAAGCAGATTTTCAAGCACCGTTATCTCGAAAACTAGAGCCAATCTGGAAAAACGGAGGACGCCATTGAATTTAAAAGATCCCAGTTAAGTACGATCAGTTATCAAAACCTTTGCCCAGAAAAAAATTCAAAACCTGAGCACAGTGTTTTAAACGACGATAAATTCACTTTCAGAACTCTAAAACTTCCCCCCTAAATATCTCATAATTTTGACGTGATACGGATCTCCCGAAAACGCCATCGTAATCTAGAGGCCAAAATTAAGTTTACGTGTTTGGCCGTTTAGCTGTGATATTTCAAAACCTTAAAATGTACCTACAGTGTAGTAATAGATTGGCGCTTACACATATGTTAGTGTTTGGCCGAGCTTCCTCCGATTTGTGGCGTGCGACTTGATGTTGTCACACAAAGAGGAGGGACCTACAGTTTTACGTCGACTCCGGACGATGATTATATTTTTATGAGAAGCTCTTTTTCATGGCTGAAATTCACTCGGAGGTTTGCCATTGCCTGCCGAGAGGCGACCACTGTTAAGAAAAAACCCTTTTTCTACATATCTTTGCGATGTTGCTTTAACCAGGGCTTGAACCCAGGCCATGCGGAGTGGAAGCGCGCACTATTACGCTACGGCAGCAGTAACACGAGTAACGAATAAGTTAACATTGGTAAAAAAAAAAACAATTCAAAGTTGCTCTAAACACAAGTCAAACAGGTTAGATAGTATACTGCGTTGCATAAGTATAAGACCACACTGGCTCCATTACACTTCTTAAATAGTGGTTTATTTTGAACGTAAACGTAAATTTTTTCTCCATTACGCTTCTTAAAATAGTGGTTTATATTTATTTCGAAGGTAAACGTAAATTTTTTCTCATTTGTGTTACAAAAAGCAAACAAAATTTCGAAAAATTTAACAGTTTTCTTAAAGAGGTGTAAATGAAAAAATTTGTATTACTATGTTGGGCATTAAACATAACCCGTTTCATTGTGTTTGTTTCCACATAGCATTTTTAAAATGGCATAAATATTTGTCATTGCGTTGCCTGGCAGAAATTCGCTTTAAGAATTTGTGAAGTTTCTGTTGAACGATCATTAGGACGGTCCAAATTTGTATGCTTTCACCCCCTAGGATTGTTCTATACCGAAAAAAATATACCCTAATTTTTTTTATTTTGAAATCAAAAAATATCTAGAGGTCGCTCAAAGCGACTTTTCGTAGAAATGGTATAGAATAGTCAAAAATCAATATTTTTCTACCAGAAAACTCTGTTTATCTGCAGGAGATGCCCAGTAATAATACCTAATTGTTTATTTAACCATTTTTTCATTGCAACTATAATTTACAGGTCCGCCAAAAACTCACAAAATACAATGGGGCGACCAATAAAAAATCGTTAGTATTAAAAAAATGGTTAAATAGACAATTGGGTATTGTTATTTAAAGTCTCCTTTACTTTCAAGAATTCTATACCATTTCTGCAAAAAAAAATTTTTCCCCACATAAAAATACATGGAAAACTTTGAGCGCTTTGAGCGACCTCTAAATATTTTTTGATTTCATATTTTTTTCGATATAGAACAATCCTACATTACAATCAAGCACTACAATTCCGACTTTGCTGTTGTTGGACCACCCTAATGATCATACGTTGTCTTATATAGCAAAACCTTATCTCAAACTTTATTTTCAAATAGCTCTAGATATTGAAACCGTGTTTTAAAAATTACTTATGTACAACAAAAGTTTGGTCAGATATCTGTGTTTTGTTTCTTTATAAAATTAAATAAAATACGTTATTTTACAAGTATATGAATCGATCTTGGGAGATGATTTATTTTTTGACGATTCCTTCCTGAATTGATTATTATTATTTCGATTCGAATCCATTCAAAAGTAGATTTTTATTATTTCGATTTGGCATCTCTAGCACCTATACGTACCCAAATCGCTAATTAGTTTTCTAGGGGGAAAACCACACAGACCTGTGCTACATTTTATTATGTACTTGAATGTGAAATAACACATTTTCTAAAATGTTTAAAGCAAATTTGCGCTTCAAAGCAATGAACCCGCTTATTTTAAGCCATCTCACAAAGTCCTTTAGCAAAATAAAAAATTAGTTGAATTACAAGTTTACATCATTTTACTGAAAGTTGAGCCCAGCAAAAAACAAGAGTACCACAGAAATTAAAATGGAATCGAATTAGGTGTTGGGAATAGCTTACCCTTTAGCTGGACATGTCGTTGGCCGTAAACAGAATCCAGAGAGGCGAATAGAGAATGCCTTACAGAGAAACTAATTAGTCTGTTCCAATAGCAGTCCGGTTTAAGGATTTGGTCGGAACTTACAGGAAGTAGTTGCTATTGACATAAATCATGTAAGTGGGAACACTTTTGAGAGAGTAACTGAGCAACTGTTCCTAGTCAGAAGTTACAGGATTTAATCCGGAGTTTTTTTCTTGTAAGTTCATAAAAAGTGTCAAACGATCAGCTGATTTGCATGTGCAAACAAAAACAGAAAGCGGTGTAAGCAAAGAACCTTATATTTGTACAAAAATGGAAGTAAAGAACGAAATATTTGAACATGTATACATTTTAATAATTATTAAGTGATATTTCAGACAAAAAAGTGTTGTACAAATGACATGTAAACAAACCGACTGAGATTTTTACAGGATATAGTGCTTTTTGCGTTCCCATGCACTTCTACATCTATTCTCCTTTTACTCTCATTTGAGAGAGTAAAATTGTAGTTTGACAGCTCCACAGGTTTTAGTCCGAAGTTCAAAGGAACAGACTAAATGTAGAATGCCTAGATAAGAACGTAGGTACTTATGTAAATTAAATTGAAAACATAAAATACAGACTGTCTTAAGAGATTAAAATTAATTAAAATATTTATAAATCAGTTTTTATTCACATATATGTATGTATTTGGATATTTAGATCTTACTTTAAAATCGGTATGTACATGCATACATACATATTTAATTCAACTTAAAATTTTACTTTCCTGCCTCATGTACTTCACTCCATTGTCTGACTTCAACTTCGCTGTAAATTAAACAAAGCAAAATATTAAGGGTATTCATCAAACCTTATAAATGCATTGTAAACCGTATAAACTTATAATTGTGTAAACCTTATAAATGAACTGTCAAAATTTGTATGGAAACTCGTTTACACATTTCTGATAAATTTATCCAGCGATTTCACTGAATAAACTTGATAAACTGAAGACAATGCAACTCTGTCGCAACTCTAACTATGTTTTCTTAGGCAATAATCGGGATCCGCATACAAATTTTGCACGTAAATTCAACAACGATATGATCCTGATAGAGATCTGGTTCAATTATTATCCCGTCTGTTTGTTTTGTTTCACTGATAATTCGCAAAGTTTGGTAGCCGTGACAAATGAATTCATACACAAACACACGGTCAAAAATTTGGGTTTAATTTTTAAACCGCGCTGGGACTACTGCCTTTTTTAAACTTTTATAGTCTACTTTTTAAACCAGTCAATAGTTTTACGCAATTTTTAATATATTCTGGTTTAAATTTTAGCCCAAAAAGTTCGTGGTTTAAAAATCAAACCAAAATGTTTTAATTCTAGTTTCTAGGTTTCAAATATAGAAACTTTGGTTTAAAATCTAAACCGAAATAGAATATGTTTGCACAGCGAATTGTGGTGTTGATTCAAACTCAACATATGAAAGCACATTTACATGCGTGGCTGTAGCTGAGTGTGCAAAGATGCTTGATACAATTGGTTGCTACCAAGGCTGTCCGGGTTCAATCCCAACCAGACGGAGCATGAAATTTAAGATTGTTTTTTTTTTTTATTCTTAATTATGAAAATGTTTGGGTTTAACATTTAAACCGAATTGTTTAAATTCTAAACCCAACATATGTGCCCTCTTTTTTTTAAACTTGGAAGGTTTGTATTTGAAACTGAATTTAGTTTGGTCATATATGTAGTCCAAAAAGTTTAAAATTAAAACCGAAATTTTTAACCGTGCAGACATTCTGCCATTGTTTCTTATAACTTGCTTCAAATAAATAGAGTGACACTGCGCTTTATAACCAAAGAAAACACGACTATTGTCGCATGTGTAAACGAAAAGAGAGTGTGGGTCGTTCATGTAACAGAGTGCATAAACTTATAAGATTATCTGCTTGATAAAGTTATCGGTTTAGATGAATACCACTATTATTTTTTTGCGATGGAATTTTCCACCGAAAGTAACGGTCGAAAAGAATGCGGTGAAGCATTCAACTTTGCACTCCCTCTAATGAATCGAAGCAGCGAAATTAATAAGCTTTACCAGCAATGCCTAAAAGAAGGCAATAAATTAAAGGACATTATAAGACAATGAGTTCAAGAACACATTATCACTAAAAGCGATTACCCATTTTTTTCTGGGAATATAAACGCCTTATAAATATAATGATTGTGCACGATTAGGGAATCACAGCGCACGGCAGTGAGCGCGAGTGACGAAAGCAGCCACAGTAGCATGCTGAAATGACTCGCTTATATATACACGAGATTTGAAAGATTTTATCCGACGTTTGAGATATCGTTGGAAAGGTCTTGCAGAGTGTGTCCAGTAAATGTATTCAAGCTTCATAAACGATTAACCGGATTCTTAAAAATTAGGCTAAAGTTTTGCAAAACAAAAAAAGGGTTTTTTGCTTTGCCGGTTTAAGGGGGCATGTGGGTACAACCAACATATTTAGTGTTATTCTATAGGCCAATACCTTTCAAACGATACCTTATATATTAAGTTCCGGCTACCAGTTGGAAAGATATAGAGGTAAATGTGTTTTGGTTCGTGTCTCCACTACGTGATGCTTTGGTATGTATGTGGCGTCTGTACTTACCTTCATTTAATTTTTTTCAAACTTTCAGGAATTAAAGTACAAAAAAAAACCAAGAAGGTTTTGACACAGGATGTTTTGATTTGTACGCCTTTGTGAGCGTGGCTGCTGCCTGAAATTCGAAATTTTTTAAACTACCACTGAGGCCGCCCTACTCAGTCCATGTCATTGTCGTGGATATCAGTAGAAGCGTCTTCAAACAAGCTATCTAACGTCATCTTTTGTGTTAAATATAAATATGTCATAACGTTATCGCCTGAAAACTAAAAATCGGGTTGCGGAAAATATACATTTCGGGCATTTTCTCAAAAACTGGTCAGTCGATTTTATTCCATATTTACACAAATCTAGCCCGAAACCTTAGCTTTCATCTGGCATATGGCCTATATCTGGGAAAACTTGTTATGGAGATATTGTTATTCTAATTTAAAAAATGCCGCTCCAAAAAGGGTCTAGTGGTTCAAAATTAACATATCCGTCTCATTAGGTTACTTTTCACATCTATCTATACTCTATACTAATTATATAAAGAGAAGTCCCTTTTTTTGTAACAGGTAATCTCGCGAACGGCTGGTCCGATTTTCATGAAATTTTTTATACAAATAGCTTTCGGTAACCACCATGTTTTAGGCTAAAAACTTTTTTTACTTTTTTTTGGGTAGGTGGACCAGGGACCGGTCTATTCGAAAAAATCTTATTATAGTCCGATTTGCTTAAAATTTAGTACGTAAGTAGCTTTTTAGCATATATTAGCATATATGACCCATTTTTTCCGGGATGTGGTCCAGGGACCGATCTATTCGAAAAAATCGAATTTACGGTCCGATTTGCTTAAAATTCGGTGCGCAGGTAGCTTTTTAGCATGTATTAGCATATGTGATAAATATTTTCCGAGAAGTGGACCAGGGACCGATCTATTCCAAAAAATCGTATTTATGGTCCGATTTGCTTAAAATTCGGTATGTAAGTAGTTTTTTAGCATATATTAGTATATATGGTCAATTTTTTCCGAGAAGTGGACCAGGGACTGATCTATTCGAAAAAATCGTATTTACGGTCCGATTTGCTTAAAATTCGGTACGTAGGTAGCTTTTTAGCATATATTAGCACATATGATCCATTTTGTCCGAGAAGTGGACCAGGGACCGATCTGTTCGAAGAAATCGTATTTATGGTCCGATTTGCTTAAAATTCGGTACGTAGGTAGCTTTTTGCCTGGATAAGCTTATAGATTCCTGTTTTCCAATTTTCATGCAATTTCGAATATAAATAGCTTTAAGTAACGGCCATATCAATGGGCGAATTCGTCACTAGGCAAGATTTTTTTGCGCCAATCAGAAACAACGGATACTGTCAAAATATAATTATAATATATAATATATCTCAACTAATATATATTTAGAAAGCCGTTTGTTAGTTTTCGCAAGGCTCGAGAGCGGCTGAACCGATTTTTTTGAAACTGCCACCTGCCGCACGTGTTTCAAGGATGGTTTTAGGCTGAAAAAAATCTATATGTAAAGGGGGCGTGGCACTTCCCATACAAACCGAATTTCTTATGCTACATATCTCTGAAAGTGTGCATGGTAGAGTTTTGGAAATTGGTATGGAGATATACGAAATCAATCGCATACCCTTGGAGAAAAATTTTAGCTATTGTAAAAAGGGGTCTGGCATCTCCCATACAAACCGAATTTTTCATACTGCTTATCTCTGGAAATTTTTTGGTAGAGTTCTAGAGTTTTGTATGGAGATGTACGAAATAAATCGCATACTCTTGGAGAAAAATAGGAACTATTGGAAAAGGGGGCGTGGCCTCTTCCATACAAACCGAATTTTTCATACTGCCTATCTTTGGAAGTGTTCATGGTAGAGTTCTGGAACTTGGTATGGAGATATACGAAATCAATCGCATACTCATGAAGAAAGAGGGCAGCTGTTGGAAAGGGGGGCGTGGAACCTCCCATATAAATCGAATTTTTATACTGCATATCTCTGAAAGTATTCATGGTACAGTACCGGAACTTCGTATGGAGATATGTATATAGTTGAAATCAAGCCCATACTCATGGAGAAAATTTGGGCTATTTGAAAAGGGGTGTGAGGCCTACAAACGTACCGACCTTTAGCTATCTTTGAATGAATTTTTTTATTCTTCTGTAGGTGTGTTTGTGAGTGAAGTCCTCCTTAATGGTTGTACGGATTTTAACGAAACTTTTTGTGTATTTCAGTGGGTCTCTGGATGGTTTAGTTTCACGATTTAATCCGACAGTTGGCGCTGTAGTTGAGTTATTACTAAAAATCTTATTTATGATCCGATTTGGCTAATGTTTTAAATATGTATGCAATACTATTGCAAAAACGTGCTGCCAAGTGGTGCTGAAGTCGAGCTGTTACTAAAAATAGCCAAGTGAGAAAAGGGGCCGTGAAGGTCAGATTAAATCGATCTGTTGCACCATTGAGTATATCGAATGCTCCTGCGTTGCAATTGGCCCAATGGATGTGATTTTCCAATATTATTATGCGTTCAAACTTTTAAGGTATTTCGTCTGAAATAAGTATATGTATATTGCATTTCTGTAGAACAATGATTCCCACCCATTTTGAAATTGCCACCTACTATACTGTAAAGCTTCTAGGACATTCACTATAGAACCGGGTCATTGTTGCCGCCAGGGAGTAAAGAGGAAAAAATTTATTTCGCTTTGCGAATAACCGTGCTATGAAAAGCCGCACAACTGGAGCATTTCAAGAACGGATATAACACTTTCCTTGGATTATTTAAAGCGGAAAATGACCACCAAACCTTAATCTTAGCAGACAAATGTGCCAATGAAAATCGTAAACGTGAATTGTTGGTGAAAAAGTTGGACCAAAAAGTTTCAATAAAATATATAAAAATCTTGGGCGGGACGAAGTTCGCCGGGTCTGCTAGTACACATATAATTTTATTAGTAATTACTACTTTAGTTGGTTATTTAATATTTATATTATTTTTTAATAATTATACAAATCGAAATTTATTACATGGCCAAACTATTGAAATAATTTGAACATTTTACCAGCTGTTGTACTTTTATTTATTGCATTTCCTTCTTTACGATTACTATATTTATTAGATGAAATTAATGAACCTTAAGTAACTTTAAAAACTATTGGGCATCAATGATATTCAGATTTTATAAATGTAGAATTTGATTCTTATATAATTCCAACAAATGAATTAACTACAGATGGATTTCGATTATTAGATGTAGATAACCGAGTAATTTTACCTATAAATTCTCAGAATCGAATCTTAGTAACTGCAGCAGATGTAATCCACTCTTGAACAGTTCCTTCTTTAGGTGTAAAAGTTGATGGAACTCCTGGTCGTTTAAACCAAACCAATTTTTTAATAAATCGACCAGGTTTATTTTATGGGCAATGTTCTGAAATCTGTGGTGCTAATCACAGTTTTATACCAATTGTAATTGAAAGTATTCCTATTAATCACTTTATTAAATGAATTACAAATACAGTAAATTCATCATTAGATTACTGAAAGCAAGTATTGGTCTCTTAAACCACTTAATAGTAAATTAGCACTTACTTCTAACGAAAAAAAATAAGTTAAAATATAACAATAGTATGTCAAACTAAAATTATTAAAATCTTTAATATTTTTTAATCCCACAAATAGCCCCTCTTAGTTGATTAAGTTTATTTATTATTTTTTCAATTACTTTTATTTTATTTAGAATAATAAATTATTACTCAATAATTCCTAAATCTCCTAAATCTCAGATTTCACAAAAATCAACTAAATCATTAAATTGAAAATGATAACTAACCTATTTTCAGTATTTGACCCTTCATCAAGAATTTTTAATTTATCATTAAATTGAATAA
>NW_023458753.1:0-15672 GCF_013731165.1 Rhagoletis pomonella
AAAGCAGTGGAGGATCGCCCAGAATCTGAAGGACCGTGCATGGAAAATGTGGACGGTAGAATATTTGCCTCGACTTTTATGTCGCTCGAAGTGGAGAGACGACGCAGATGCGCTTAAGCCGGGAACACTTGTTATAATATGTGACCCCTCAGCACCACGAAGTCATTGGGAGAAGGGGCGAATTACTGAGGTTTTCAAAGGAAATGATGGCCGAGTCCGAAGTGTCAACATCTACACCTGGCATGGAGTCATACGTCGACCGGTGAAAAAGCTAGCCGCTTTGGGTTTTTGCGAATCCCCCGAAGATCCGCCAGGAGGTGGGATGTCGATAACTGGGTAGTGTATACGCACCCTAAATTCGCCATCGTGCAATCATATGGTAACCCCAGTCAGTAACAATCGCAGCCAACGTGATTATTTTCATTCGTCTATTTGGATAAGAGAAGAAAGATGGCGGGCAGCGAATATACAAGTTTTAGTATCTCGTCAGTATCTCCTTTTTAGTATTTTTCAGTGTACGAAAATAAACTATATTGTACGTTACTATTTCGTTTCGTTTATTACTTTAACAGTTCGGTACAATACGAAACAAAACGGCTGAGTTCACTTTGGCGATAGTACACTACAGTAGTTTAGTAGTTACAGACGAAACAACAAACGAAATGAATCGTGCAGAGAAAAATATATGTGTGTATGTAGTACATGTTTTTTAATTGAATTGGATATGAAAATTCACAGAAAAAAATATTTTTCACGTAATTGAAACGTTTGCATACATATAAAACGTACCCTACAGTACAGTTGTCACAAACGAAAAGCAAACGTTTCTCGTTGGGGAAAATGACAGTGAATCTTACAATTTGTTTCTGACTATTTACAAAACTGTACAAAACCACAAATGATATGATGATCGATGAGCAAATGGGAATTGTTTTGTACAGTTTATTTTCGTACCCTGGTATTTTTTAATCAATTGAAAGTTCAACTTTGTATTTGACTTTATCTTTATTTTGTAATTTGTTAAACGTATAACAATAAACGTTTATGTGACTTGTCGTCGCCAACATACGGATTTCTTACAAAAATGAGGTTTGCCAACAAACAAATGCGATCGACATTTACTGCACTTTTTCAATTGGTCGTTCATAACACTAAAAGTTTCTTTTGAAAAAGTTGTATGGCCTGGTTTTCTACTTAACTCACACAAACCACACTCACATTTTTTGTTCATTTTTGACCTTGTGTAAAAATTCATTGCTTTAAATTTTGAATAATTAGGTAATTTCATAGTAATTAAATTTGATTCCTTTTTCACTTCACGATAAACTAAAATTCGACAACCATCACAAACTACACTAGGAAGACGTGGCTGCATCATATTCATCGTAGTTGACAATGTTTTTAATTTTTTCTTTTAATGCTCCCAAAATGTTTGCCATTTTATTTTTCTTCTTCAGGCAAAATAAACACATTGGGCGGGTTTCTAATGGGCTGTTTTTGCTTACGCGTAAAAGCACATTTAGCGCATTTAGCTCTAAATGCTACTCTAAATGTACATTTTTGCATTAAGAATCTAAATGCTAAAAGCAACCCTGTGATCTTCCAAAATTTCCACGATTCGAACATGGTTTAATGAGAAAATGTGGCAACATTGCTTTTTCGCGTATGCAGTTGCTAGCTGCGTTTCAGTGATCGCGGATCGAGATTACATTTATTATTTTACATTATTTGGAAAAAGAAAAGTTGCACGAATTCAACATCGATATGAAACTGATAGATATCCGGCTCAATTAGTGATCAACTCTGGGTTTTTTTCCTATTTAATTGAGGATATTTCAATTGATAGCACCGACAAATGAAAATATACACAAACAAATTTTCGGGTATGGTTAAAACAATTCAAGTTTTTGTATTGAACTTTTTGTTTAAAATTTCTTTTTCCCTTTTCAGTAGGGTTTTTCGCACATTATCTTCTCTGTGCGAATTGATCGTGATAGATACGGATCTGAATAAGCGACAGGAACACGGCCGTTAGTCAAAAGCATACGGTTTCGAACTCGCGTAAATGTACATTTGCTAAATGCGATAGCATGAACGTTCTTCGAAAAAATATGTTCGAAAGTGCTAAATGTTGTATTTTAAATGCAGCTAAATCGCTGCATAAGACGCAACTATTTACCTCAACGTTGCTGAAATGCTGTCAACTGTTGAGTTAAACAGTTACGTCTTAGAAACGCGCCCAATGTGTTTATTTTGCCTGAAAAAGAAAAATAAAATGGCAAACATTTTGGGAGCATTAAAAGAAAAAATTAAACGCATTGTCAACTACGATGAATATGGTCCACCCACGTCTTCCTAGTGTAGTTTGTGATGATTGTCGAATGATACATAAACTGCCAAAACATTTGTAAACAAGCAAAATTAAATAAATCGGCACAAAAATAAAAAAATATTAAGCCAAAAATATGGATCGCACAGGATTTATAATGGAGTTGTTCTTATTTGATTTTTAATATATGTATGTATTTGTACGTGTATTTTATTTTATTAACAGCCAGTTTCGCCAGCAATTTACAGACAAATTATTTTTTATTTGAATTTTCTATGAAAACTGACGGAAGGGAGAACATCATTTTTGAGTTATATAAATTGTTGATTTCATGTAGCGAAATAATTTTATGATGGAAATAATGGCGTAAAGTAGCCAACCGTTGTGGTGAGCGGAACTACTCAACTGTGCGTTTCTGAAACAAACACTCAACAGTTTAGCAACAGCTACGTCTTAGAAACGCGCCCATTGTAACACGATTTTCATCGTGTGACGCAGCATGGTCTTTTGGTCTTGCAAATATGTTATTGTTTTGTAGATATACTGGACACAAACTATTGCAAGCAGTGTTGCCAACTCGTGGGATTTCGCCCATAATTTGGGATTTTCGCACCATAAAAGGCCGCGTGGGATTTTGCGTCTCATTTTGGGATTTTTAGCTAAATAAAAGTTTTTGTTTCTATTGTTTTTATTTACTGCTAATTCCAACGTGACGGGTGGGACATTTAAACTTGTTTTTCCTCAAACTTTAAGTAATATCTTTTTAACCCTTAATTCATTTCAAACTGTTAACATCTGAATTCAAATATCAGTTTAACACGAAACTAATAAAGTAGAAAACTTAGTTATATGATTTACACAGAAAATTTTCATTTTCTTCAAGAGTGACGGCTGAGACAACGACGACACCCACCTCTCTGAGTGGATGGATTCGTTTCCCATTTTAGACAAATTTATATCAAAATATTTCTTGCATGGCGGCTTTCCCGAATGTAGTTAGTATAATGATAGGGTCCATTTTATGCTTTTATGGCATTATTATATTTGAAAAAAAAACTTTTAGCTTGTGACGGGCGCGACAGTATTGTGTGACTGGTGGATCGAGTCACTATTGAAGACACATAGGATTTTTGCACTTTTTCCCATAAAAGCATGAATTTCATATTAAAGCCGTTTGAAACTTGCACTTCATTACACTAAATTTGTTGGGGCTATAAAACTGCATACCCAAAAATGTTTTAAAGATTTACACCCAAATTCATAGAAAATAAAGAACATTTTAACTGCTTTATAAATCGAAAATTTTAATAAAAAAGCTCTTTAAACCTATTTTATTTTTTATGAATAAGGCCATTAGAAAATTTGTTGAGTTTTCGTAAATTTTGTATAAAGTGTTAATCTGTGATATGATTTCGGTTAAACCTTGGACGGTATTTTTATAGAAAAATACAAAAAAAAATTATCTCGATAAACCTTACGAATATTTAAAAAAATTAACACGTATCACTGTATCTACTCTTTATATATATTGTTCTTAAAGACTTTTAATATTTAATATTCATAAATGGGATTTTCGAATTTTAAAATGGGATAAACAGGGCGTTTTTCTAAGGAGAATGGGATTTTCTTACCTTTGGAGTTGGCAACACTGATTGCAAGTATAAAGAATACTTATATTTACGGTGACCATCCGTCCTGTATTTTACAGGACAGTCCTCTTTTTTGACCCATTGTCCTGGCAATTTATTTATTTTATACGGGACGCCAAATGTTCTGTCTTTCTTTTAATGTCCTGTATTTGTCCCGTATTCGGTGTTTCGACGCCTTACAGCTCATTAAAATGGCAAGCTGATGAAGAAGTTTTAAGTGATGTTGGTACATATATGATCGTAATTTTCTTCATAAACAGTTATTATTTTCTAATCTGAATGCCTGTGACTCGAATCGAGGAATACATACAGTGACCAAAATATAAATTAGGACTCGACATTTTAGTAAGTTTTGGCTATTTTTCCTTAGTTTATTTAATGTTTATTATTTATTTTATGAAAGTAAAGCTCTTTTGCTAACAAAAAACATAAAATACTAAATTTCCCACTTTGTGCTAAAAACTATAGAAATTAATTCTACAATGTTTCACCAAAATTTTAAACTTTTTAATTAGAATCTTTAGAAAAAAATTTGGTTTGCAGTTTTGTAACTCATTGAAATTGAGTATAATAAAGTGCGAGTGGAAAGTACTGCTCATTTGCTTCTCTTTCAAGAAAATGGTCGAACATACTTACCTACTTTGTACGAGAAAATTGCGTAATACTGTCAACAAAAAATAAATAAAAAATTTCCAAAAATAATGGTAAGCCTTAGCGACTTAAAATTGCACTTGATGATATTAAATTTTAACGATTTTTTTTAAAAAAATTTTACAGGGAAAAAATGTCGAGAAAATTATCCTACAAATTTGTGATGTTAATCAAAAACACTGTTTCCGGGCTAATACATATAGGATCATTGAAGAAAGCTTTAAGATCTGTAAGCTCTTGCCGAAAAAATTAGCAAAATTCTTTTTTGTCCCGTATTCGGCTCTCATAAATATGGCCACCGTACTTATATTCGAAACTTAAAAAGAACAAATGTGCGCGCACAATCTTCTCGTTCTCGTTTGAATTGAATTTATCGGCATATACTAACTTGATTGTATATAAATCGTACAAGTTACATTACAAAATAAATATAAACTGTAAGGTATCAATTTGTCATCTAGAGCGGGTGCGTGAAAATTTTAAAAGAAAAGGAATAATTTTTATTTAAAATGAGTTTTTTCAAAAACGGCTCGATAAGTTATGGGTTATAAAATTTTTACAAGTTATTCATAACATAATTAATTAGCGGTTTAAAGTTGGTTCAGGTCCACTGTGATTTCCAAATTTGTTCTACAAATAGTTAGCTTAATGGGCTTGTAATGTCTAGAAGGCCTAGAAGGAATACAAAACGTGATCTGGTTCAGTAGAAAGGGACTATTGACCATCCCGTTCAAGATCTTAATCATGAACAATACCCCGAGCATCTCTCTACGGCTGTGCAGCGTTGGCAAATTTATGAGCTTCAAGCTGCTTTTGTACGGTGGGAGATTTAATGTCGAATCCCAAGGCAAATTATTTAATAAGAATTGTTTCTGCACCGACTCGAGTCTGTCACCTACAAAATTTATTTATTTCTAAATTATATTATATACACATTGGCTCCCACACGAAGAATGCTGAGTGCAGCAAGAATCAACGTGTATGTACGTATGTTCATATGTTCAAATGCAAGTCGCTTATTGTTTATGTTATGTTAAAGTGAACCCCCCAACGAACTGGGCAATGAGCCGTGGTTTAGTACGCATGCTGAATTTCGATATTTCGTCGCTTGGCGTACAATACCGCGTATACGCAAAATGCAATACCGCGTATGAGGTGGCTGAGAAAAAAAATTATCTTCGGTACCCTGTTTTAGAGTGCTGGCCTACTTCACAAATTTAATGGTCAATAATTTTAGTAGCAGCTCATATTTAATAAGTTCAGTTAGAAAACCAACCATAAGTTTAGAAGAAAATAAGGTTATTTGCACTTTTGTGAAATTTTCGGACTCATATACGCGGTATTACATTTTGCGTATACGCGGTATTGCATGCCAAGCGACGATTTGATTATGTTTGTATCACAGTATATACATACAGTAATAAACCTTTTCGCAATTTTTCACCAATTGGGCCCCGGAGTACTTTTGGGTTGTGTGCAGCGTTTAAATTCGAAGATAAAAAATATAAAATTATGTGTTATTTATGAACAACATGTAAGTTAAGTATAATATCAATGCTTAATTAAGAATATCAATAGCTAAGTACATAATTAAGGCTTCTGTTTCTATAAACTGGAAAACTCAAATCGTAATTATAGCACTGAATGGAGTTTTCTTAAATGTAAGTTCAAAATTAAAAAAATATCCCATGTGAGATTATCAGCCCTATTTTGCATTTTCTCCGTTTGGCAACTTTGGTATTCTGCGTTCCGTTTCGTTTCGATCAATCTTCGAAATTTACGATTATACCTATTCTACATTTCGATCGTATTTAGTTACGTTTTTCTAAGTTGCAAATTTGTTGACGGAGAACGTTTCGATAGTTATTTTCGTGGATTTAAATATTAAAATTTTATAAAAAAATGAAGTAAAATATACTGTGCATGATTTTAAAAGTCATCATAAATGAATTTTTTCGATTTCTGTGTTGTGAAATTGGCTGAAATAATGGCGACCAAAAGGGATATTGCGCGGGGTTTTCAAAGAGGAAGCCCAGGCGTTTTTGTTTTCATTATCTTTAAATAAGAATGTGAAATGCACTGAATACAATTTATTCTTTTTATATAACATTAATAGATTTATGTACAAACATACGTACATAAAATGTGGAATTACATAAAAATGATGTTTTTATTATTGTACTCGTTTTTACTAACTTTTTAAAACGAGGTGCGTATGTTGTCTCGAACACGATTTGCTATGGAAGGATAAGCTTTGTTCTTGCCCTTCTCCTGACGGTTTTCAAAATCGAATTCATTTGCGTTCAAATCTTCCACTCTGTACTAAATACAAATGTTGGGGAGTGCTCAAACAACGTTTATAATTTCACTGGCTTTGAGCGGTGAGTAATGCACTTCAAGATGAATTTCTTATAATTCTTCACTCATCTGAAAAGGATTCAAACATGTCCCTAAATCTTCGCATTTCAACTTTCGCATCAGCAATCTGGGACTCGTTCTGCTCTTCAAGCAATAGAATTATGTTTCCACTTAAATTAAGAACAAACAAAATTTTGTTTTTAAATTAAAATGAGTTAGATTTTTTAGTTATTTTAAAATATTTACAAATTTTAACTTCATAAGCTGCTTTAGTTTGGTGGCAATTATTTATTTTGTTTTGTTTCGATTTCACACATTCCTAGGCTGATTCCGAAGATGTTTTCGCTCTTCCTCTTCTTCTTTCGATGAGATCGTAACTCAGAATACCAAATTACGATTGTAGCGGAGCGTAATGCGGGAACGTAATCGAAATGCAGAATAGGGCTGTATATTTTTATGAAAAAATTGAATTTTGTGTTATTTTGTGAATTTTCTAAGTAAAATTCTAAATTTCCGAATATAAATATTTAAGTTTTTATCCCAAATAAAAATAAGGTTTCTATAGTTATAGAGACTCCGATGCCTGCCATTGCATCCGCCCAGACAGTTCATTAAGCACACCCAAGTTTGAGCGACCATTACCCGGAGCTCCTCAAAAATACTTAACATCAAAATATAGAATGTCACAAATATGGCCCCTATTATGAGTTGCATTCGATTTTCGACTGTGTGAATTTTCATTTGGTATTATAGCGCTCATTCGCTATTCGCTCGTCAGAGAACGTATATTTATAGAGAAGGACCAAGAACGAATCAGCGGGGAAACTGTCAAATACCAACAAAACTGGCGAAGCACATTTTAAGAGCGGCCAGCCAGAGACAATCGAATTTTAACAGAGCTCAGCCAGAGGCAAAATAAATTTAACAGAAATTGTTTCATCAAAGCAAATGCATATTTTTCTTGTTAGAAATGAAATGCTGATGGCTTTTTATGTTTTTACAACGCTTTTATTGTTCTTTAAATTGGTTAATTATTTAAAATAAATGCATGCATAGGTCGAAATGTGTAATATGTACATATTGTGTACATGCATATGTAAGCGAGAGATACAATTTTGTGAATCTAAAATGTTAAAGTTATGCAAATATGTAGTATGCAATTGGCAAATTCGTTGGTGATTTGCCGTCGGCATTTGGGTTGAAAAAATCGACTTTTACTTTTTTACCGATTCATATGGTAGATGCTACGCTATTTTCAACGCAACAAACCGCAGTTTTCTAGCTGCCTTAGTTTTTCCCCAAATTCACTTTAAAGATGGACACATTGACCAAAAAACGCAAATGCGCACTGTTTGGTGATTTGATGTCGGCATTAAAAGCGAAGAAAATCGGTTTTTATATTTTTAACAATATGGTAGCTAATAGGTACGCTGTCCTCAATGCAACAAACTGCAGTTTTCTAGCTGCCTTAGTTTTCTCACAAATCCACTTCAAAGATGAATACATTGACAAAGAACGTACAAATGCACTGATTGCACTGCACGTGTTAACTTCAAGGTTGTTTTTGTCGAAAAGTTATTTATATTGAGAAAAACTGTATATTATCATTTTTTACTGCTATACTCGTATTATATGTAAATAATGGGGCATATGCATAGTTAAAATAAAGCCGACACTAAAGTTAGTTACAGCATTTTCACATCACTTTCAGTGGCTAGGCTGTGAAAAAAAAGATGCAACTAACTTTCTTCTTATTTGGGACTGACAAACTTAAACTTAGAGTAGACTTTATTTTATATACGAATATGCCCCAATAGTTTTGGAGCCAAATGAAAATGCATTTCCCCATGCATACGTATGTACATACGTACTCCATTAACTGATAACGTTTTTACATGCATACATATATATGTATGTATGTGCATATTACTGCCAAAATACTACGCCCATACACACAAATGTACATATTTACAACTCATTGCACATAATTACACGCATACTCAAATACAACAATAACTATTTCTTTCATAATCGCATGCACGTATTTCTCAAGGCCAAGTAAATTCATTCATAAAAATAACCGCAACAACAGCAACAAGCTCAACTTTTTCAATCCGACACAAAAATTCTAAAATCTTAAAATGAAGAAATCTCGGCCAGCCAAGTGAAAAGTGGCAACTATTTCTCATATCCAGTAAAATAAGTTATCTCGAATTTTGGAAATTTTTGGCAAAACACTATTTCTATGTTCCATATCAATATTTCAATCATTAACTAGTTTTTGAGAAGTAATTTTAATAAACATTAAATAAAAGGAAAATGCATTGATTTTTTTTAATAAAATCAAAACTTCTAAAATCACAAAAATATGTAGTTTTATCGGAAGTTCACAGATGTAACGTGGCAACTTAGCTAGTTTTCATATTTTTCGGTCCGAAATTGTAAAATTTTTGTCCATGACGCGCCACAATTTTTGTACAGGCGGGTCAATGTGCCTTGAACAAAATTTATATATATACAAAAAAATTATTTTATTTATTTTTTAATATTAAAATTTTCTATACTTCAAAGCGTTTATAAAAATATATTTTCATATTTGCACGGACGATTTTTAATATTTTTCAACCGGTAGCAAATCTTCAGTACCATAAAAGATTCAAACACATCAAAGTACAAGCAATGCAATGTCCAAGCTAGTGGTACTCCAACATGTGTATATGAAAGTATGCATGTATGCGTGTAAAAAATGCCAATTCCCGTTAGTGTTTAACCCATTTTAGCGGACATAGTTTTTTTGGTTTCAGCTGGTTCCAACTGTTAATGAAGCACAATTTTTATGGTTAATCTTGATGAAAGTTACATGTATCGTCGAGAACATGGTTACATGCAGAATTTTAAATTAATTAATATTATTCTCCATACAAAATTTACAAGTATTACCCTATTAAATGCAAAGTTATGCGAAAATCAAAATATTTCGTAAACGTAGGGTTAATGGTTTCGCGCACGTGCCAATCTGGTGCCGATTCGCAGAAATTGAATAATTTGTGTAGATGGAAGCGGCGAGGGGAAGACGAAAGCAGATCAATCGTATATATGTAGGCACATATGCACATTTATAAATGAATACATACATACATTTTTACGCGTTTGTCTTTTTGGATGCATGAAAAATTTGGTAGGAGAAATAGGTAGGTACAAATATGTGCTTTATAAATTTAGGTTTAGTTATTAATAAATTAGATATGTAAATGACAATGTGGGGGACAAATATGCACATGAGTAGCGGAGCTGCCACCCATCCAATGGCAACTTACACGACTTTATGAGAAAACTGAATAAATATTGAACATATTGAAAAATTTGTTAAATAGTTTCGGCTTAGATTAGCGAGATCTTTACTAATTGCTGCGAAAATCCGACGTTGTCAGAATTTAAGTATTTTTAAAAAAAGTTTCCAAGTCGAAAATAATTAAAAACTGAATTATTTCCATAAATATCGAAAATATGGAAAAAATTCATACAGACTTTCGACTTAGTTTTGTGAGATCTTTACAAAAAAGAGGAAAATAATTGTTTTCACAGGTTTTTTTTAGTTCAATACCAATAGTTTTTTACTTGAAAATAACACAAAAATTGGAAAATGTTATATAATATTTTCGATTTATTTTAACGTTGTGTGTACAAATAACCGAGAAGAAATTATTTTTTCCCCTAAAAACTATTTACAAAAAAAAATCTAATACCAATAGTTTTATAATTGAAAATCTAACAACATATTACAAAAATCGAAAAATGCTATATAACCTTTTCGATTTATTTTCACAGTATTTGTGGAAATCACCGGGGAAAAGGATTTTTTTATCAAAAAATATTTTCACAAAAAAACACACACATGGGACTTTTCTATTTGCAATTATTAATAAAATATCTCAAAAATCGGGAATGTTATGTACTATTTTTGATTTAATTTCATGTTACTTGTACAAATCATTGAAAAAAAATTTAATTTTTTTTACTTGGGTTTTCTATTTGAAAATTTTCCCAAAATATCACAAAAATCATCAATATTCATATTTAATTAACATTCCAAATGCTCTCGTGAGATTTAGCTCTGTTAACATTCTTCTTTTCTGCTTTGTATTTTGCTTTCGCTGTTAAGTATTCCAAATATTTTTCGCTCTTAAAATGCGCTTCGCCAGTTTTGTTGGCTCGAAAAATGTGGCATTCATAGTTCTTGGACCTTCTCTATAAATATACGTTCTCTGCGCTCGTTTAGGTTGTTCACAATAGTATATTTTTCACCACTGAGAAGCTTTGTTTACAGATCGAGCAACCTAAATAGAGTGCTTATACATATGTACATATGTAAATTTGTGCAAACTAAAATGAAATAAAAAAGAAAGTGAGTTTATAAAAGTGTGTTAAAAAAAAATTAATTAGCACAACGGAGTTCTGGTTGAACGATTCGTCAGAGCATGAGGGTTTAAAAAACTGGCCAAGAGCAGAAAACGTGAGAGTTTAAGTGCAGTCTTTTGAATATATTTTGACTTACAATATATTTAAGAAATTTTGTGATCCAAATCTATTTAAAATATACTAAAACTATAAACAGCTCCATGATTTTGTTTTAAGAGATCGTGTCAACAGCGTATAGGGATTTTCTTTCATATGTAAATCCAGACTTACGAGCTTGTGTTTACTGTTCACGTTAGAACTGCTTGAAATTAATATAAATTGTTTAAAATTAGTGTCTAGCCGCCAAAAAGTAAGAAAACATTTTTAAAATTTTCTAACATTTCGCTACACCAACGAAAGCAAAACTCTGTTCGACAGAAAATTCGATACTCAACGAAAACGAGCTTGCATAGCTCATAATACGAATTTCACTCGTAATAGGGGCCTATGAATCATACACACATACAATAGTAATTGCTATGAATTGCTACCGTATAAATTCAGGACATGCATTTGCTTGGAGGCTCCGTTGGTTATGGTGGTAATACGTTCAGCTAGCACATTCGATGGTCCATTACCCGGAGCTTCTCCAACATTATGAGTAGATTTTAGTGAGCCTCAAAATTCATGCCCTTTCTCATTATCTACCCTGATCAGATTTTACCTCCGGGGAGTACTCAAAAAGGTTTAATACTGTATAAACTACGTATGTGTCTTGCTACCCTACAGTATGCAGTTTTGTAGCCAATTGGATTCTAATAAAACAAAGTACAATTGTCAAAGGGCTAAAAATTACGCTTGATCTCCTAGAATTTTTTATGTCCCATTTGCTTCCATACAGCGAATACCCAAAATTTTTCTTATATGGAAGAAAACCATAACATCTTCGAAAAAAAAATTATAAAAAATCAACCGTAATTTTTAGCCATTTAAAAATTGTACTTTATTCTACTAGAATTCAGTGGGCTACAAAACGACATTCTCGGAATCTTTTTAGAAAATTAATTAAAGCAGCTCGAAATTTTTACGAAAGATTGTTGAAGAAGTGGCCACCCAAACAGACAGCTGCTTGCAGAGGAGCCCTCGCCTAGGCACGTCAGGAGGCATATATATGAACTGACGGACGAAGTCCAGATGTTCATCAAGTAACCTCTAGACCCGTCAGCTTACCGACTGGCCCTGAACGGCATTCACAGGGAGTCAGTCTCGAGTTATGTAGACTCTAGACCTGTGAATGCCGTTCTAGGCATACCGCCTCCGGACATAGACGAGACGGAGCTTCATCTGCCTCGGGAGACACGAACGACAATAGCCCAACTCCGCTCTGGCTACTGCAGCAGGTTAAACTCCTACCTGAGTAGATTGAATGAGGATGTGCCAAATGAGTGTCCGGCATGCGGAGAGACCCCACATGACTCGAAACATCTCTTCGCATGCCCGGAAAACCCGACAACCCTTGTGGACCAACCCAATAGAAGCTGCACGCTTCCTAGGGCTGCCGTTAGTGGAAATTGACGACAACGACTGAGTAACCAACCGATCTGGGCGGGGTTGTTGTAGCCGCTACAACAACAACAACAACACCAGGGTTTCCTTAAAGAATGATTTTTATTTTTATAAAAAATAACCAAAATTAAATAACAAAAAAAAACTATAATATTGTTACGATTATCCTTGAATACTTGACGGATTTCCCAAAATCCTTTGCGTTCGTATGGTTGGATTATTAAATAAACACTCAACATAACTAAATTACAGTATAAGTAAGTTTATTGCACAACAAACACTTTAAAATTCTCACAAATGCAATAACAACACTTTACAATACTCGATAAAGCTGATACGCAACTAAACTTCTGGTGCGCTGTAGCAGCGGCCTTATATACCTGCGCTTGCACTCATGGCAACTCGAGATGGTTTCTGCCGTTCTCTCGTTGTTCGCAGTATTCCCCCGCTTGGGCTTTTTTGCTGTCGAATATTCTACGTCTTTCATCGAACATTCTGCCATTTTCTTGTTCGCTTCGCGTTGCCGCAGTATTCGCTGCACTGCCCGTCCCGATCAGTTACACTAGCTGTTCCAAACACTGCAAGCCTGGACCAGTTGCACTGCACGGCAACAGTAAATCTCCTTCGTGGAAATACTCGGAATTCATCGCCTTATCTTACCTGGCTTTCGTCTTGGCACTTATAATTTGCGTACGTTGCCTCACCACAGCATGTATCTGTCTAAGCTTCCTCCAATATGTTGGACGTCTCTTTCCCAATCCTTGCATCGCCACTTACTCCAAACTTCAGGTCACTAAGCAAACGGAGCTCACTACCGAAGATTACCCTTGAAGGAGCTTTACCAGTTGGTTAATGCACTGCTGACCGGGATCATATCAGGAACAGGGGTATGTGGACATCCCAATCTTTCTGATTCTTGTCCACGACTTTCCGCAAATGCTCTTCCAGGGTTCGGTTGAACCGTTCCACTATGCCATCTGATTGGGGATGCAGAGCCGTTGTTCGAGTTTTTCGGATACCCATTATCTGGCGCATCTCTTGGAACACCGAAATGCCCTGGTCAGACTGCAGTTCTATAGGTCCATATATGTAGGTATCTCGCAACCCAATTGTAGGTACCTCCGCTCCTGTTTTAGCTTCTTGGTTTGGAATCGGGTATATCTCCGATCATTTTCTAAAGTAGTCCATAACGACAAGGACGTGTTTGTTTCCCAGTGCGCTCATAGGAAATGGAGCTGCTACATCCATGGCAATCCGCTCGAATAGTGCACCTGAGTTATACTGCTTCATCTGGCCATGACTTCTGGATTTCGGCCCTTTAGCTGCAATACACACCGCGCAGTTAGCAATCCACTCTGCCACCAATTGCCGACAACGAAGCCAATATAACTTCTGTTTGATCTTCTCCCGGGTCTTCGTGATTCCCAGGTGCCCTCCACTGGGACCATTGTGGAATTCCTTGAGAGCGTCCGGAACTCTTTCCCTCGGAACTACTATTAAGTGGCGGGAACACTGGCAATCTTCACTTTCCCATACCTTATGCAAACAGCCATATATCAACTTTAAGCTGTTCCATTGTGCCCAGTATGCCTTTGCGTTGGGGCTCTCCGCTGCCATTTGCTCCTTAGTTGGCCGTCTGCCCATCTTCAGTCCATACATTAAAACCTTTAGAACTGGGCTCGAATCGTCACATACGATCTCGTATTACTCGTCACGTAAAGATATTTTTTTCGGATTATAACATACGTGAACGTGCTCTTTGTCCCATTCAGCTTATACAACTGACGTATAGAATTGACAACAACAACCACGCTGTCAAGTTTAGTTAGCGGAAAATCAGCTGCACTTGATAGTAGTTGGTTGAATAAGGAAAATGAATTAGCAACAAGAGTTTACGGGGTGTACATAGCTCAGTGGTTAACGCTTCTGACTTTGCACATCGATTACGCAGGTTCGATCCCTGCTGAAGTCGTCTAGAAAAAAGAAGTCTGATGAGGAGATGTGGTGATCTCCGAAATAGCTGCTATAACTTCTACTTCTAGACTTTGTTGCTTTTTCAATTTTTCCTAATCAACAATCTGGTACAAAGCTCAATAAAAATATTAAAAAAATAAAATGTTAATGAGCCACAATAACATTGACAAATACATAGTTTAGGAAGAGCCTGCCTGAAACTATACAATAAAGCAAATAAGCAAATGGATGTATAGAATTGACGACAGAGACTTTGTTGCTTTTTCAGTTTTTCCTAATAAACAATCGTGGTACAAAGCTCAATTAAAAATAGTGAAAAATAATAATCCGTGAACGGATGTTACGATTCGAGCCCTGAATCTTTCCGCTGATACTTTCGTAGCTGTTATTCCTTGTACTCTTCCGTTGGTGTTATGGTCGTAAGCCGGACATCCGTTCGAACTCGGAAACGTTGCCCATAGACTTGTGGAAATGTTTGACGCACTCCACCAGCGCTAGTAGTTCTCTCTGAGTTACGCAGTAGTTGCTCTCCGATTTTCCTATCGACCGGCTATAGTGGGCAACTACCTTCTCCTGCCCATCAATTACCTGCGACATTACGCCTCCTACACCAAAACTTTCAAAAGTGGCAGGAGCATTGCATAATCTAAAGGGCATCACCATGAACTGCCAAATACCATCTCCAACGCTGAAGGCGATATTCTCCTTGTCTCCCTCACTTACCTCCACTTGCCTATAACGGCTCTT
>NW_023458753.1:15772-17721 GCF_013731165.1 Rhagoletis pomonella
GAAAAATTATCGTTTGCCGAAAGCTGCATTTACATATTTGCTTGAAACATTGGAAAGCAAACTACAAGCTGGTGTAAGAAAAACCTCGATACCCCTAATTTTAAAACTAGCAGCGACTTTAAGATTCTGTGCTCAGGGATCCTACCAACTGAGTATAGGAAACGATAGTAATATTGGACTTGGCCAATCTACTGTTTCCCTGGTTTTGACAGAAATGTTTCATGCTTTGGAAGAGCACGTGTGTAAAAATTGGATAAAAATGAATTACACTGATGAAGAGAAACGAAAGGCGAAAATGTATTTTTTTGAGAAAAGTGGAATTCCAGGCGTAATAGGTTGCATTGATGGGACACATATTAAAATCGTTGCCCCAAAAAAGGATCTTCAACACCTTTACTATAACCGAAAAGGGTACTTTAGCTTAAACGCGATGATAGTAAGTATTTACGTAAAATATTAAATGAAAGTATTATTTAAATATGTTCATTTACAGGTCTGTGATAACGCTCTGAGGATTCGTTACATCAATGCAAGATATCCTGGGGCAACGCACGATGCTACGGTTTTCAATATGTCTTCTTTAAAACCCCAATTAGAAGATGACTACCGCAGGGGTGAAAGGAATTTATTATTAGGTTTGTTATTATCAAATTTATTAGACATTTCGATGGCTTTTACACAAATTTGTATATAATTTTCAGGTGACGCAGGATATGCTTTACAGCCGTATATGCTTACTCCATTCCGGAACCCCGATGACGGATCAGTGCAGGGTATATTTAACAAAAGGCATGCAAAAGCTAGGAATATTGTGGAACGCACGATTGGGGTGTTGAAAAATCGGTTTAGGTGTTTGTTAGGTGCTCGTGCGCTGCACTATGAGCCAAAGAAAGCCACCCAAATAATAAACGTTTGCGTAGCACTGCACAATATATGCATTTTTTACAATGTTGAGTCTTCGAATGAAGAAATTTATGATAGCCAAGACCCAGAAAACTATGAAGATCAAGGTGACATCAATTTTCAAGCTGGCCATATAAATCAAGAAGCCGTAGAAATAAGAAATAACATTTTACAACATATGCGACTTCAGTCTTAAATCTTTTTTTTTATTTTTTGTACGTATTCATTAAAGCTCAGTTTTTTTAAGTTTTATTAAATTGTTATCATTCAGGTAATTCAAGCTTAAGTTAAAATTAATGTCACATAAAATGTTAAAAATTGAATATTGATAAATACCTACTACTTAAGGAATAATTCTAAACATAAACAAAAAATCTTCATTTTCAACTAAATTTGCCCATTGTTAAAAAAATAGCCTCATGTGTACAAATTAATAGGGTCGCGACATTTTGACAAGTTTTGACTATTTCTTTTGTTTGTTTAATGTTAATTAACTTTTTATAAAAGTATAGTATATATGTAACAAAAACTATATAAATCCTAATATCAGACTTTGTGAAAAAATTATAAAAACTGCAGTTTCACCGATATTTCAAACTTTATCAGAAATAAAAATAGTATTTAAATTATTTTTTGTAGCCCATTAAATTTTAATACAATAACGTGCAAGTTAAAACTTGAAAATTGCCGTTTATTATACTAAGATTTAATGGGCTACAAAAATTAATTCAAATACTTTTTTTATTTTTGATAAAGTTTGAAATTTCGATGTAACTGCAGTTTTTATAATTTTTGCACAAAGTCTGAAATTAGGATTTATATAGTTTTCGTTACATATATACTATAATTTTATAAAAAGTTAATTAACATTAAACAAACAAAAGAAATAGTCAAAACTTGTCATAACGTCGCGACCCTATTAATTCGTCCGACACCATACATATACATATATCCGTCCTGTATTATAAATAAGTATATTATATATAACATATATTTTTCACCCCTGATATGCTCACATATTAGTATAAGTCCAACACATAAATACA
>NW_023458753.1:17821-19195 GCF_013731165.1 Rhagoletis pomonella
GGAGACAAGAACGACACTAGCACAACTTCGCTCCGGCTACTGCAGCAAGTTAAACTCCTACCTGAGTAGATTGAATGAGGATGTGCCAAATGAGTGTCCGGCATGCGGAGAGACCCCACATGACTCGAAACATCTCTTCGCATGCCCGGAAAACCCGACAACCCTAACGGCCTTGTCCTCGTGGACCAACCCCACAGAAGCTGCACGCTTCCTGGGGCTGCCGTTAGTGGAACTTGACGACAACGACTGAAATACCAACCATCCTGAGCGGGGTTGTTGTAGGCGCTACAACAACAACAACAAACTTTATTTTTTTAAATCTAAATTTAGGTTTGTATTCTGCAGGATGTCGCAAGTTATTTAACGTAATTATTTTCAGTTTAGAAAATATTGATAATTCAGTCAAAAAGGTCACGAAATGACTTTCTAAATAATATAAATTTCGTTAGCATTCATTATGCAAATTTTCCTAAAACTTAAATTTTATGAATAAATCAATGTATATAATTAACAATAACAACCACCCTGTCAAGTTTAAATAGCGGCATTCAACTGCACTTCATAGTCGGAGGTTGACTAACACCCCTATTGCGAGTGTCGACTGCCAGTAGATAAACGACTATTAAGCGATTATCGATTATCGATGCTATTGTGAGTGTCGCTTAGTCGCTCAATCAGCGATTGTGAATAGTTTTTAATCGCTTATCCTTCTACTGCTATTTTTGAGTCGATAGAGTTTGAGTGAGCAAAATTTTCGTGATATAAATAAATAAATAATGGATAAAAAGTAAGTTATTTGCATCAAAAGCTATACAAAAATTTACTATACATATGTGTGTGAATTGTAGATCAAAAGTGGTTAGCAATAAGAAGCAACTTGGGCGGCTGGTCCAGCTGATGCAGGACAATCAGGACTTGGCGAAAGGAATTTGCGGCAAGACTCTGGGAAAGCCCAGATGGGAAGCCATTGCCGTAGAGCTGAACAGCTTGGGGCCACCACTACGTTCCTGGGAAAAGTGGTTAAAGGTGAAATAAATACATATTAAGATTTAATTTGTAACGTAGCAATTCACTACGAAACAATAGTACACAGCACGTTGGAGTACATACGCACCCCACCGTACACACATATCCCACTATACATACATACAGACACCACTGTACACACATAACAACGCATATACATACCTTCCGATACATATCGACAACGTACAAACGAAGCATACACACTCCACTGCACATATATATACCACCGTACATACGCGACACTGTACATATGTACTCTTCGGCACACTCATACAGCATCAGGCAAAACACTGCTAGCAGCATACCAACCACTTCGTTCGCCAGCTACCATCGGGACAGCGTACACGA
>NW_023458753.1:19205-27520 GCF_013731165.1 Rhagoletis pomonella
TAGTGTGTTTTATTTGGTGGGGGTTAGTGGGACCTTCGCCGGAC
Organism: Rhagoletis pomonella; assembly: GCF_013731165.1. NCBI lineage: Eukaryota > Metazoa > Arthropoda > Insecta > Diptera > Tephritidae > Rhagoletis > Rhagoletis pomonella. The sequence goes on from NW_023458753.1 coordinate 19,250, forward strand.
TCTGGATCGGCTGAGTTCACCTCAGCCTTTGACAAAACCCACCTCATAAATTAATAAAATAATCGGGTATATTTTGATGTAGGTTTGGACAGATTTGAAGAGCAAGACGAAAAAGAAAATTTCGGAAAACAGAGCAGAATTTCGTGCAACTGGTGGGGGCCCAAACAGTCTGCACATTCGTTCGCCACTGGAGGAAGGGGTGGCAAGTTTTTTAAGGTACGATATTTGTTCGGACCCACCAGGTTAAGAAATCGGACACAATGCAATTGTTCAATCGGAGGAAATGCCAGAGGAGCAGGTAGCTTGTGGTAGTGATTACATCACAATATCTGGGGAAGATTGTGAAATACGTGAAACCCAGGAGACCGAAATTTCTGAAGTGCATCGTACTCCAAGAAGAAGAAAAGTTGCCAATTCTACTGCAAATGATAGGAGAATTGCATTACTAGAAACGCAAGTAAACAATCAAGCGAAGCATTTTGAGGCAATGGGAGAAAGTGCAAATAATATAAAAAAGAGCCTGAAGTACATAGAAAGTTCTGTAAGGAAGTCATACAACCTTCAAAAAGAAAATCTGGCTATAGAGAAAGAGAAACTAGAATTAAAAAAACAAAAACTAATGCTTCTTAAAGAAGAGGTTGCAAATAAAAACAGACATAGAACTGAGAAACTCAAACTAAAAGTTCAACTATTGCAGCTGCAAAAAGAAAACGTTTCCTCGTAAATTTTGTAAGTATACATTTAAGACTTAAAGGCAAACTTTGTGATTTTAAATTTAACTGAAACGGTAACATACAGTCTTTTGCAAAAGTATGCAACAAAATTCTACTTAATTTATTTTGTCATCTAATTTTACTGATTTATTTTTAATTATTTTTTTATAAAACTATTTTTTTTATATCAGGTTTTTGCATATCATAAACTATACAAATCAAAGTTTCTAACTTTGTACAAACCTCACAACATTTGATATAAAAAAATATTAAAATTTCCAAATTTTTACCAGAATTTTAATAACTTTTTGGGTATTCAGTTTTGAAGCATTTTAATCTTTAGTATAATTATAGTGCAATTTTGAAGTGATTTTAAATTAGCGTTGGTAAATTTCAGACGCATCAAACTTGCACTTTATTATTGTAAAATTAAATATGCTACAAAACTGAATACCTAAATAGTTTTTAAAAAGCCTGATAAAAGGTTTGAAATTTTGATGAACTTTTTTTAAATTTGTTAAATGTTATGAGTTTTGTACAAAGTTGTAAACTTTTATTTGTATAGTTTATCATATAGAACAGCCTGATATAAAATGAACTTTAGTTTTATAAAAAATAATTAAAAATTAATCAGTAAAAGTAGATGACAAAATAAATTAAGTACAATTTCGTTGCTTACTTTTGCACAACAAGGTATGTTATCATTTCAACTAAATTAAAAAAAAAATACCACGTTTGGGTTCAATTTTTAAGTAATACTTACTATAGTTTTTAAAAAGTATTTTGCAATGACTGAATTTAATTGAAAATGAAATGAGCTGTGAAATTCCTGTTTTATTTTTTATAATGTGAAATATTATTTATTATTTACTTTAAATATATATGTACTTAAAAGTACTTAGCTTTTACCTTCAAAATGAAAATACATATGTATGAATGTATATGAATGTATTTATGTGTTGGACTTATACTAATATGTGAGCATATCAGGGGTGAAAAATATATGTTATATATAATATACTTATTTATAATACAGGACGGATATATGTATATGTATGGTGCCGGACGAATTAATTTGTTTGTTTAATGTTTATTAACTTTTTATAAAATTATAGTATATATGTAACAAAAACTATATAAATCCTAATTTCAGACTTTGTGCAAAAATTATAAAAACTGCAGTTACATCGAAATTTCAAACTTTATCAGAAATAAAATAAGTATTTGAATTAATTTTTGTAGCCCATTAAATCTTAGTATAATAAACTGCAATTTTTAAGTTTTAACTTGCACGTTATTGTATTAAAATTTAATGGGCTACAAAAAATTATTTAAATACTATTTTTATTTCTGATAAAGTTTGAAATATCGGTGAAACTGCAGTTTTTATAATTTTTTCACAAAGTCTGATATTAGGATTTATATAGTTTTTGTTACATATATACTATACTTTTATAAAAAGTTAATTAACATTAAACAAACAAAAGAAATAGTCAAAACTTGTCAAAATGTCGCGACCCTATTAATTTGTACACATGAGACTATTTTTTTAACAATGGCCAAATTTAGTTGAAAATGAAGATTTTTTGTTTATGTTTACGATTATTCTTTAAGTAGTAGGTATTTATCAATATTCAATTTTTAACATTTTATGTTACATTAATTTTAATTTAAGCTTGAATTACCTGAATGATAACAATTTAATAAAACTTAAAAAACTGATCTTTAATGAATACGTACTAAAAATAAAAAAAAAGATTTAAGACTGAAGTCGCATATGTTGTAAAATGTTATTTCTTATTTCTACGGCTTCTTGATTTATATGGCCAGCTTGATTGATGTCACCTTGATCTTCGTAGTTTTCTGGGTCTTGGCTATCATAAATTTCTTCATTCGAAGACTCAACATTGTAAAAAATGCATATATTGTGCAGTGCTACGCAAACGCTTATTATTTGGGTGGCTTTCTTTGGCTCATAGTGCAGCGCACGAGCACCTAACAAACACCTAAACCGATTTTTCAACACCCCAATCGTGCGTTCCACAATATTCCAAGCTTTTGCATGCCTTTTGTTAAATATACCCTGCACTGATCCGTCATCGGGGTTCCGGAATGGAGTAAGCATATACGGCTGTAAAGCATATCCTGCGTCACCTGAAAATTATATACAAATTTGTGTAAAAGCCATCGAAATGTCCAATAAATTTGATAATAACAAACCTAATAATAAATTCCTTTCACCCCTGCGGTAGTCATCTTCTAATTGGGGTTTTAAAGAAGACATATTGAAAACCGTAGCATCGTGCGTTGCCCCAGGATATCTTGCATTGATGTAACGAATCCTCAGAGCGTTATCACAGACCTGTAAATGAACATATTTAAATAATACTTTCATTTAATATTTTACGTAAATACTTACTATCATCGCGTTTAAGCTAAAGTACCCTTTTCGGTTATAGTAAAGGTGTTGAAGATCCTTTTTTGGGGCAACGATTTTAATATGTGTCCCATCAATGCAACCTATTACGCCTGGAATTCCACTTTTCTCAAAAAAATACATTTTCGCCTTTCGTTTCTCTTCATCAGTGTAATTAATTTTTATCCAATTTTTACACACGTGCTCTTCCAAAGCATGAAACATTTATGTCAAAACCAGGGAAACAGTAGATTGGCCAAGTCCAATATTACTATCGTTTCCTACACTCAGTTGGTAGGATCCCTGAGCACAGAATCTTAAAGTCGCTGCTAGTTTTAAAATTAGGGGTATCGAGGTTTTTCTTACACCAGCTTGTAGTTTGCTTTCCAATGTTTCAAGCAAATATGTAAATGCAGCTTTCGGCAAACGATAATTTTTCAAAAAACCTGTAAAGTTGGTTGTTTAGTAAATTTCTTGGGAAATGTTTAGTTATTTTTACTATGATTTTGTGGCGTGCAGCGAAGGGGAAGGGGTGTGGCACCTAAAACCCCATCCATTAGAGAGAGCACAATCCAAACTATAAGACAAGTCATCCTTCCCCTCTCTGACCCTTCTACAGACCCCGGGCCCATTTCAAAATGGGGTAAAATTAGCACTTCGACATAGAAAATGTAAACTCACTGACCACAGTATTTTTGCGCACAACTTCTTTCTGCTTAGGCGTTTACGGATTATAACCTTTAATAAGTAGAATTCTCCTTTCTGTCTTCCCAGAGAAGAGGGGCGGAAGCTCCGCTTCTATTGTGAAAGATATTCAACATTTCTTGTGCATATAACTCCGGCTACGCCATCCACAGTGTTTTTGCGCAGAACTAACATCAAAATTTACGAAAAACTGTATAATTTATTAATATACTAGTACTCAGAAATTTAAAATCTTTACTTTAAATTAAAGTTTAATTCTTTCGCTACACGCGTATGTTAAAGTTTTTAAATCGGGTCACGCGTTTGGACACAAATACCCAAAATCATTGTACAAATAACTTACCGAATTGCTTAAACTAGTTGCGTTCCAGATGCTTCACGATTTGCGGGTTTTTACAGGAAGTTGTTCCACGGGGCCACCTTCCATAAGGTTTATTAATGGCGAAAACAGCTTTTGATTTTATAATAAAGCAATTGTTTTAAAAATGATATAAATGAAACACTAAAGAAACAAATGTAAACAAACAAACAGCTGTTTACAATTTGGTCAACCATTCACAATAGTACAATTTTTTATCGATCAAGTTACACAATAGCAAAATAAAAGATGATCGACTCAATCGACAAATTTTTATTCTACTGCCAGTCGACACTCGCAATAGGGGTGTAAGGAAATGAATTAGCAACAAAAGTTTACGGGGTGTGCATAGCTGCACTTGATAGTAGTAGGTTGAATAAGGAAATAAATTAGCAACAAGAGTTTACGGGGTGTGCATGGCTCAGTGGTTACCGCTTCTGACTTAGCACATCCATGATGCGGGTTCGATCCCTGCTGAAGTCTAGATAATGAAGGAAATGTGGTGATCTCCGGAATATCAGCTATGTTGTTGTTGTAGCGGCTACAACAAACCCGCCCAGATCGGTTAATATCTCAGTCGTTGTCGTCAAGTTCCACTAACGGCAGCCCTAAGAAGCGTGCAGCATCTATGGGGTCGGCCCACAGGGACAAAGGCGTTAGGGTTGTTGGGTTTTCCGGGCATACGAAGAGATGCACCGAGTCATGAGAAGAGATGTCTCTCCGCATGCCAGACACTCATTCGGCTCATCCGCGTTTAGTCTGCTCAGGTATGAGTTTAACCTGCTGCAGTAGTAGGGATGCAAACGATGCATCGATGTTTTTGAAACATCGATAATATCGGTTCAAATTTCGAAGTTTGCCTTCGATGTCTACAATTTATTAACATCGCGAAATTGACTATACATCGATGGAAGTTTTACCGATGTTTTAAACATCGACATTAAGGAGACTCTCCGACTTTCTTTCGGTATATTTGACTGACCTTAAATTTATTATTCATTTATTTCGATGTTTGCCTTCGATGTCTACAATTTATTAACATCGCGAAATTGACTATACATCGATGGAAGATTTACCGATGTTTTAAACATCGACTTTAAGGAGACTCTCCGACTTTCTTTCGGTATATTTGACTGACCTTAAATTTATTATTCATTCAGAATTTTTTCTTATTTATGGCCTTATAACAATTATATTCAACAATTTTATTGAGCTTGAAAAATGTTATTGAAAATCAACAATAATTTACAAAAGGTAGAAGTTATAGCTGCTATTTCGGAGACCACCACATCTCTTCAATGGCCGCGGTGGAAGAAGTCTGATTAGTAGATGCGGTGATCTCCCAAATAGCATCTATACTTTCTTAACTTTGTAAATTATTGTTGCTTTTCCACAACATTTTTTATAAAAAACGGCCCCAAGCGCAATAAAATTGTTGGATTCATTCGGAATGGTAATAACCTAGCCGTTAAAACAGAACCAAACATCCCTTGGAATTTCAACAGGATCAGACCTAGGATCTTTAGGCCCGAACGACCTTACGACGGTATGCATTTTGATTCTAATAATGGAAAGGGTATAGAAAGGATAATAAAATACACGAAAATACATTCATAATTATTAAAGTATTCAATATTACTTTAAAATTAACTAGAAATTAACAAATTGCAAAACATCGGAAACCTTCGATATATCGATGTTACTCTGGCGATGTATTTTGTTACTGCTCAAAATTTGCATCCCTATGCAGTAGCCAGAGCGAAGTTGGGTTATTGTGGTTCTTGTCTCCCGAGGCAGATGAAGCTCCGTCTCGTCTATGTCCGGTGGTTGTGCGCCTAGACTGACTCCCTGTGAATGCCGTTCAGGGCCTGTCGGTATGCTGACGGGTCCAGAGGTTGTTTAATGAACCTCTGGACTTCGTCCGTCAGTTCGTGGACTGCCGTAACTTCTGCCGCTTAGACTTTGTTGCTGTTTCCATTTTCCTAATAAAAAAAATCGCCGTAAAAAGCTCAATAACAATATTGAAATAAAATGTTAATAAGCCACAATAAAATTTACAAACTCTTTGTTATTTAATATTTTTGGCTTAAATATATAATGTTGCATTTACATTTTATATATCAACTGAAAGAAAAATTAATTGTCCTTATCGTTTATGTAGTTTAAAAAATATTAATATTTTAAAATATCGAACAATTTTATTTTAACCTTTTATATCTTTAGTTTTCAATTGCGAATAATCGGCCTTATGCCTAATTTCGCCCGAAAAAAAATTTCACCCGAAAATTTTTCATCCGCTCTTAGTAAATACATGGAAACGAAAAGTAAAAAGTGAACCGGTTCGGAGTAAATTAAACTCATAATAAGGCTGAATATTTATATCATTGAAATCAGCGTAAATAGTACTATCCATCTACATTTTTGGTTTTCCATAGCTGAACGGTTGGTTATCTAGATCATGGGTTCTTAAACTTAAAATGATGCAACCCTTACTAACCACATTTCATTTTATGGAACCCCACATCAAATTACTAAAAATACTGGCAGAGCAATTTAAATATGAATAAAAACTTTTACTAAAAATAGTATACATACTTTTAATAGTATACATAATTTTAATGTGAAGAATGAAATTGTTTCACTGTTAGTATTTATTGTATAAAATAGCAGTTCGATATAATGTCTGAAAGCTGTATGCGCATTTCTGGGGTATCATCCAATTTCGACCTGATTCTGTTTTTTGTTTGAGTGTAAGCTGAAACCCTTGTTGAGAGAGTACGTTGTGACAGAAGGAAGCAAAGTCAAGATAGCCCTTTTAGCGACTTCATGATATTTACTCTTAACACTAACCCAAAACTCTTTCAGAGACACAGATTCAAATGTGTGTTACAATGGCGAAATACTCTGGAGATCTATTAATGGTTCGTAAATGGATTTTGAACCAAACCGGTATTACTACTACCATCCGAAAAATAATCTGACAAAGATTTCAGGTGATTTACCAAGTGCCCAGTTATGACATTTCACATTTCATTTGGCATTTCGTCGCGTTCCTTGTAGAAAGTTGTATTTAACCCTTTGGCTACAGCGGCCAACAACACATACCGGTTAGCATTCCCACGACAGCCGATTCTACGTTCCGGAATGACTCGGGTTTTACCCGGCCAAGGGTTGTTGTTTCGGCGATCTAACCCCGTTTAGGTCGGCGAAATCCCTCAAAAGTTGTACGTCCATAGGGCTACTTCTTCTTCGCATACTTCTGCTCAGGACTGGCATTGAGTCAAACCCTGGACCGACCAACCGATCTGGGCGGGGTTGTTGTAGCCGCTACAACAATAACAACAACGACTTCACAACAGTTTTAAATCATCAAAACACTGTACATATTTTAAACAATTGATACTGCACATTTGCCTCGATAAATCTGTCTTCTCTAATAGGATTTTGCATAAATTTACCGCAAATGCCTGAGAGCCATGTGTAAATTCGCGAGTAACGTTGCTTCTTTTCACCCATTGAGAACTGACATCTTCAAATTCTAGACACATTCTGTTATAAAGAGTATTTACAACTCCCCTGCAGTGAAAAGCCAAACCAGTTAGGAAAAATACAAGTTCATTAACTAGTATGTGCCTACCAGTCCGACCGTTTCGAAGAACGGCGTTCAGCGACATCTGCCTTTGGATTGCCAAAGCCAAAACTAAAACGCAATTAATTGCTTTTCTTACAAATGTCGGCTGTGGCGTCATGTGAAGACTACTGGTTTTGGTTCTGAGATCGTAGGTTCGAATCCGCTTGGAGGTGGTAAAGATTTTTAAAGTTAAATCCCAATGTAATAAAAATAATAATAAATATAAAATTTGAAAATATAATTGAATTGCAGAAAAAACTTACAAATGGCAAGAAATGCTTTGTGCCATGAAAAAAAACATTAAAAAAATATTTTTTCTTCAATTAAATTTAGAAATTACAATAAAAACCATAAATAAAAAATTAATTAAAGAAAAAGATTAATTTAAAAAAAAAAAAATTAAAAAAATTTCCCTGCGCCAGTATTTAACCTGGGACCTCGGCATACC
>NW_023458753.1:27620-30222 GCF_013731165.1 Rhagoletis pomonella
CTTGGTACAGCGGAAAAGTAAGTTTCGCTATAAAGAAACGCAATAAAATGCATGCCAAATGGAGAAGGTCAAATACTGAAGCTTTGTGGAACTCGTACAAATCTGCTCGTAATGTAGCAACAAATATTATTAGGCAGGCAAAAAGGCGTTACTACAATCGTAAACTAAATCCTTCTCTTCCACCCAGTGAGCTATGGCGAAATTTGAAAAGTCTACGAATCCATGGAAAAACGAATGAAAAATATCAAGTAGACCCCGATACTTTAAATGACTATTTTATTAGTTCAAGCAATCTCTGCAACTCTTTTAAAGTTCAGGGTATTGCTGCCGGTGCTTCTGTCATTAAGGACGCTTTTGAATTCCGGCGAGTTAATGACGACGACGTTATAAAGTCTAATGGCTATCAAGTCGAATGCAGTGGGTAATGATGGAATATCGTGAAGTTTGCCAAAATCGTGCTTCCTTTTATTGCAAATCCTCTTACTCACATAATAAACCATTGTATTACAAGTGGTTGTTTTCCAGCTGCTTGGAAAAAAGCAATTATCTTGCCTGTACCAAAGAAAGCCCTTGCTTCTGATCCATCGGACTATAGGCCAATTAGTATTGTACCCGTATTTTCGAAAGTATGTGAGTCCTTAATGGCCGAGCAGATCACAACAAATAACTTGCTATCGCCATTGCTGTCTGGCTTTAGGCCTAAGCATAGCTGCGCCACAGCTATGACCAAAATTTTAGATGATATTAGGATACCATTCGATAATGGAGAACTTACCTTCTCTGCCTCTTGGACTTTTCTAAGGCATTTGACTCGGTCAACCACATTTTGCTCCTTCGGAAACTCAGGAATTACTTTGCCTTTTCCGACAGCTCCATAAAACTTTTAGCTAGCTATCTTGAGGGAAGAGTTCAACAAGTTAAAGCAGATAGTGTTACATCCCGGGTCAAAGCCTCAACAGCGGGTGTTCCTCAGGGTTCGGTTCTAGGTCCTCTCTTATTTAGTATGTTGGTCAATGACGTGTTTTTAGTGTGCAAATATGTCAACGTCCATGCGTATGCTGATGATATTCAGTTATATCTGTCTAATCGCATTGGCCTTGTCGGAGATTTATGTTATAAAGTTAATAGTGATCTGTCTGAAATTCTGTGTTGGGCAAATAAAAATGCTCTATGCTTAAATGCTGCAAAATCTTACGTTATGCCTATATGTAAAAATGAAGCTGGTAGTAAAAGCATCACATCGTTATGTATCGGTTCAACTGCCCTCAAAACTTCTGAAAAGACCAGAAACCTAGGTTTTATTATAAATAATAAGCTAACCTGCTCTGACCATGTAAACAAGGTTGTTAGCAATGTATTTGTTATATTACGAAGATTGAGAAACTTGCCCTGCAGTTAATTGTACCCCACTTCACATACTTTGAGCTAGTTTACACCAAACTTGATTCAATTTCAGTCAGACGTTACGAGGTATGTGTACGGCATTGGTCGCTTTGCTCATATATCGCCATGGAGAGATAAAATTCTAGGATGCAGACATAACAGCCTGGTTGTCCCTAAATTCAATTCTCTAACCTCCAGCCGACTGTTTTTCGTCGGCGCTGCAAGATTGTGGAACTCGATTCCTAACTGTGTAAAAACTGGACTGAATAGGAGTAACTTCAAACGGGAAATATTTCAATATTTCAGTAGTATTGATTTGTCTTCTGCATTTTGACTATAAGTAATCTGGTGGGAACCTATCTTCGAATCCTTATTTGCTTAACCTTCTTACTTATATCTACAATCTACTTCTTCCTATCTGAACTATCTTTTGCTTTGCTAGTATTTATTTAACACTTTAAGCACGAATATTTATAATTTTCTATGGTAATTATTATTATATATTTATTATTTTTTCTATTATTTTATTGTAGTTTGTAATTTTAAATATTAGTTGATGTGCATATAAAAGACTGCAGTGTCTTAGTTGTACAAATATTTGTAACAAATAAATTGAAATAAGTTTTTGAAGTTTTGAAATATTAAAAAATAAGAATATGTAAATTTTTCATAAAATAACCTTTTCGAAAAAAATACCTAAAGAATGTTAGAGAAATTTAAATTATTCAGAACTTGCAAGTTCTTACCTTTAATTTGATAGTATATATATTTTATTATATAATTGCTTTTGGGTTTTAGGAATTCAAGGATAATACAAAAATTCATTTACAAGCAAGTGGCAAGTGTGATGTGATATCATAATTCCCTTTGCGCAGAACTTCTTTCAGCGTAGGCGGCCTTCGGCCGCGCTTAGAGTAGAATTCTCCTTTCAGTGTTGCCAAAAAATAGGCGCAAGCGTAAGCGTGATATCATAGTTTCTTTTGCGCAGAACTTCTTTCTGTGTGACCGAAGGCGGCCGCTTACGCAGAAAGTTCTACGCAAAAGAACGGTGATATCGCTCTAACGCATTATTTTTCTAGCAATAGAAACAACAAACTCGCCTAGGCACGTCAGGAGGCATCTATATGAACTGACGGACGAAGTCCAGAGGTTCATCAAGCAACCTCTGGACCCGACAGCTTACCGACTGGCCCTGAACGGCATTCACAGGGAGTCAGTC
>NW_023458753.1:30322-31603 GCF_013731165.1 Rhagoletis pomonella
CGACAGCTTACCGACTGGCCCTGAACGGCATTCACAGGGAGTCAGTCTCGAGTTATGCAGACTCTAGACCTGTGAATGCCGTTCTAGGCATACCGCCCCCGGACACAGACGTGACGGAGCTTCATCTGCCTCGGGAGACAAGAACGACACTAGCACAACTTCGCTCCGGCTACTGCAGCAGGTTAAACTCCTACCTAAGTACATTGAATGAGGATGTGCCAAATGAGTGTCCGGCATGCGGAGAGACCCCACATGACTCGAAACATCTCTTCGCATGCCCGGAAAACCCGACAACCCTAACGGCCTTGTCCTTGTGGGCCAACCCCACAGAAGCTGCACGCTTCCTGGGGCTGCCGTTAGTGGAACTTGACGACAACGACTGAGATACCAACCGTCCTGGGCGGGGCTGTTTTAGCCACTACAACAACAACAACAAACTTTTTTTTTTATTTAAATTTAGGTTTGTATTCTGCAGGATGTCGCAAGTTATTTAACGTCATTATTTTCAGTTTAGAAAATATTGATAATTCAGTCAAAAAGGTCACGAAATGACCTTGGTGCAACAGAAGGATCTCAAAAGCAAATCATAATAAAATATGTATATCAAATTAAAACTTTCTAAATCATATAAATTTCGTTAGCATTCATTATGCAAATTTTCCTAAAACGGCAATTTTATGAATAAATCAATGTATATAATTAACAATAACAACCACCCTGTCAAGTTTAAATAGCGGCAAATCAGCTGCACTTGATAGTAGGAGGTTGACTAAGGAAATGAATTAGCAACAAAAGTTTACGGGGTGTGCATAGCTGCACTTGATAGTAGTAGGTTGAATAAGGAAATAAATTAGCAACAAGAGTTTACGGGGTGTGCATGGCTCAGTGGTTACCGCTTCTGACTTAGCACATCCATGATGCGGGTTCGATCCCTGCTGAAGTCTGATGAGGAAATGTGGTGATCTCCGGAATATCAGCTATGTTGTTGTTGTAGCGGCTACAACAAACCCGCCCAGACCGGTTAATCTCAGTCGTTGTCGTCAAGTTCCACTAACGGCAGCCCTAAGAAGCGTGCAGCATCTATGGGGTCGGCCCACAGGGACAAAGGCGTTAGGGTTGTTGGGTTTTCCGGGCATACGAAGAGATGCGCCGAGTCATGAGAAGAGATGTCTCTCCGCATGCCAGACACTCATTCGTTTTAGTCTGCTCAGTAGGGCGGGTCGATTTAAAAATTGCTCATTGCTCTGTGAAAATCGTATTCTAGGGATCAAAATAAGAAAC
>NW_023458753.1:31703-35075 GCF_013731165.1 Rhagoletis pomonella
TTGCTTGCAATTATTGCAAATACTTCAGAAAATTATGAAAATGTGTCTACGTTATGGTCATTACTGCGGATTGAAAATTTACCAGGAACTATTGCTACTGATTTAAAGCTTGCAAATATAATGACAGGAATTATATCCCACGCAAGTATCTATCCTTGTACATGGTGCACATCATCTTCAGATCATTTAGAAGAATGTGCAGAACTAAGAACAATCGGCAGCAACAGAGAAAATTATCGTACCTGGCAAGAAAAAGGAGTTTAAAAACTGCACAAACAACCCGATATTTTCTGCAAAAGATGATACTAAAATTTTGGAGATTATAACGCCACCTGAACTGCATCTGCTAATCGGTCCCTGCGGGGAAAGCTACTAGTTGTGAACTAGAATGCTACCAGTTTGTGTTTCAGCCCAACTAGTTCACGTTCTATCCTTTTTCAATGTTAGCGACTGGTATTTTTAACATTGCGATGTCCTACGAGACGTCAATTGTCAGGCTATGCATCAGCATCTACTAGTAGAAATACTAGTAGCATAATACAAGTTGATGAGATAGTCTGCCAATTCATCCCCCGTGAAAATCATAAGTATGCCCTTATTGCTCGCGGTGCTCCAGCCGCCGCAATGGCCGACAGAGCAAAGCACTCGCGTGGTATGCCGAGGTCCCAGGTTAAATACTGGTGCAGGGAAAATTTTTTAATTTTATTTTTTTTTTAATTTATTTTTTTCTGTAATTAATTTTTTTATTTATGGTTTTTATTGTAATTTCTAAATTTAATTGAAGAAAAAATATTTTTTTAATGTCTTTTTTTCATGGCACAAAGCATTTCTTCTTTTTCTGCAATTCAATTATATTTTCAAATTTTATATGTAGTCTTCACATGACGCCACAGCCGACATTTGTAAGAAAAGCAATTAATTGCGTTTTATTTTTGGCTTTGGCAATCCAAAGGCAGATGTCGCTGAACGCCGTTCTTCGAAACGGTCGGACTGGTAGGCACATACTAGTTAATGAACTTGTATTTTTCCTAACTGGTTTGGCTTTTCACTGCAGGGGAGTTGTAAATTCTCTTCATAACAGAATGTGTCTAGAATTTGAAGATGTCAGTTCTCAATGGGAGAAAAGAAGCAACGTTACTCGCGAATTTACACATGGCTCTCAGGCATTTGCGGGAAATTCATGCAAAATCCTATTAGAGAAGACAGATTTATCGCGGCAAATGTGCAGTATCAATTGTTTAAAATATGTACAGTGTTTTGATGATTTAAAACTGTTGTGAAGTCGTTGTTGTTGTTGTTGTAGCGGCTACAACAACCCCGCCCAGATCGGTTGATCGGTCCAGGGTTTGACTCAATGCCAGTCCTGAGCAGAAGTATGCGAAGAAGAAGTAGCCCTATGGACGTACAACTTTTGAGGGATTTCGCCGACCTAAACGGGGTTAGATCGCCGAAACAACAGCCCTTGGCCGGGTAAAACCCGAGTCATTCCGGTACGTAGAATCGGCTGTCGTGGGAATGCTAACCGGTATGTGTTTTTGGCCGCTGTAGCCAAAGGGTTATATACAACTTTCTACAAGGAACGCGACGAAATGCCAAATGAAATGTGAAATGTCATAACTGGGCACTTGGTAAATCACCTGAAATCTTTGTCAGATTATTTTTCGGATGGTAGTAGTAATACCGGTTTGGTTCAAAATCCATTTACGAACCATTAATAGATCTCCAGAATATTTCGCCATTGTAACACACATTTTAATCTGTGTCTCTGAAAGAGTTTTGGGTTAGTGTTAAGAGTAAATATCATAAAGTCGCTAAAAGGGCTATCTTGACTTTGCTTCCTTCTGTCACAACGTACTCTCTCAACAAGGGTTTCAGCTTACACTCAAACAAAAAACAGATTCAGGTCGAAATTGGATGATACCCCAGAAATGCGCATACAGCTTTCAGACATTATATCGAACTGCTATTTTATACAATAAATACTAAAGAGCGAAATACACCACACAAGCGGCTTGTCAAACATTCTTCAAACCTACTTTTCCCATTTCGCCATACACCATGCAAACATGACTCGTTCAAGCAAAGAATTTTAGTTTTCTTCCAGTTCGCAATGCTAAATATTATGGTTTTCTTTCATTTTCCTCTCTTACGTCCTTACTCGGTGAAAATTTCGTTGCGAATGAGGCGATTTTGCTATACACAACGCAAGCGGTTTGATCAAACATCAACATGGCGGCCAGAAAATCAAAAAATTTTGATTTTTGCTCAAATTTCCCTCAAGCGGTTTGTCAAACCTTCAAACACCCCCATACACAGCACAAATGGCTTGAAGCAAAGGGAAATTTCGCTTGGTTTGTCAAACCGCTTGTGTGGTGTATTTCGCTCTTAACAGTGAAACAATTTCATAATTCACATTAAAAATATCTATACTATTAAAAGTATGTATACTATTTCTAGTAAAAGTTTTTATTCATATTTAAATTGCTCTGCCTGTTATTTTTATTAATTGGATGTGGGGTTCCATAAAATGAAATGTGGTTAGTAAGGGTTGCATCATTTTAAGTTTAAGAACCCCTGATCTAGATAACCAACCGTTCAGCTATGGAAAACAAAAATGTAGATGGATAGTACTATTTACGCTGATTTCAATGATATAAATATTCAGCCTTATTATGAGTTTAATTTTCCCCGAACCGGTTCACTTTTTACTTTTCGTTTCCATGTATTTACTAAGAGCGGATGAAAAATTTTCGGGTGAATTTTTTTTTTCGGCCGAAATTAGGCATAAGGCCGATTATTCGCAATTGAAAACTAAAGATATAAAAGGTTAAAATAAAATTGTTCGATATTTTAAAATATTAATTTTTTTTAACTACATAATCGATAAGGACAATTATTTTATCTTTCAGTGGATATATAAAATGTAAATGCAAGATTATATATTTAAGCCAAAAATATTAAATAACAAAGAGTTTGTAAATTTTATTGTGGCTTATTAATATTTTATTTCAATATTGTTATTGAGCTTTTTACGGCGATTATTTTTATTAGGAAAATGGAAAAAGCAACAAAGTCTAAGCGGCAGAAGTTACGGCAGTCCACGAACTGACGGACGAAGTCCAGAGGTTCATTAAGCAACCTCTGGACGCGTCAGCATACCGACAGGCCCTGAACGGCATTCACAGGGAGTCAGTCTCGAGTTATGTAGTCTCCAGACCTGTGAATGCCGTTCTAGGCGCACAACCACCGGACATAGACGAGACGGAGCTGCATCTGCCTCGGGAGACAAGAACCACAATAGCCCAACTTCGCTCTGGCTACTGCATAGGGATGCAAATTTTGAGCAGTAACATCGATACATCGATATTTCGA
>NW_023458753.1:35175-37957 GCF_013731165.1 Rhagoletis pomonella
TTGTATGTGTTTTGTGTTATTGTCTGTCAGGGTCGCATTATAAAGTATTCAAAGTAATGCTTTACAGAAAAAGGTATTCATCCAAAATTTATCATTTGACAAGTCCATATGAAAAGCAATTTCAAATAATCGGAAAAGAATCGGAAAAAAAGTGCCGATGCCGATGCCGATGCTAAATTTTGTGCCGATACTTGCCGATGGCGATTAATCGGTCGGACTCTAGTTGTTGGTTTCGTTGTTTTTTTTTAATAATTGCATTATTAGAATGTTTAACTTTTAGGTGTGCCCGTCCGTAAGTTAATTGTTTTTTGTTATTTTATAGCCTTATAACAATTATAATCAACAATTTTTATTGAGCTTGAGGCCGTTTTTAATGAAAAGCTTACTGTGGAAAGGCAACAATTTTTTTTAATTATACTTGCATTTATTTGTTGGATCTGCTTATTTTACATCTATTAATCCTAACAACAAGTTTAAAAATCTTACGTCTAATTTACAATAATATAGCTCAAACCCTGGGAGCCCTGTTGGTTTAACGTCGCTCAACGAAAGGCTGGTAGATCTCTTCTTCGCAGGCGTGTTATATTTCTTGTGTTGCACAGGCCACTTGCCAGTGGATTTGGGTGGTTACGCAGTTTTATTTTATATTCATCTCTGCTGCTGTCGATTACAGATTTAACCATCGGTATACCAAGGTCCCTATGTATATTTTCATTGCGGACATACCACGGTGCTCCCGTTAAAGCCCTTAGCGTTTTAGATTGGAATCTTTGGATCCTGTCAAAGTTGGTTGCACAGGTCGTACCCCATAGTTGAATGCCATACATCCATATAGGCTTAATGGCTGTATTATATACAAGTATTTTATAATCTAGTTTCAGTTTTGATTTACTGTTCATAAGCCAGTTCACGCTAGCTGACTTTAGCATCATTTGTGTAATCTTGGTTGATTTGTTTGCACCAAGTTAGTCTCCTATCCAAGTGTATTCCTAGATATGTCACCTCATTGGCTTGTGGAATATGGACCTTATTTAATTTGATTGGGGGGGCATACTTGCGGTCTGAGTGAAAATGTTGTGTGTTTACACTTCTGTTCGTTGACTTTTATGCGCCAGTTTACCAGCCATTCTTCTATGCGTAGTAAATGTTCCTCTAGTACTCTTGATGCTCTGTTGGGACATTTATTACGACTTACTAAGGCGGTATCATCAGCGAAGGTGGATGTGAGTATATCCTTGCTAGTTGGAATATCTGAAGTGTAGATGATATACAGCATAGGCCCGAGTACACTACCCTGAGGAACGCCAGCCGTTATCGAGATGTCTTTTGAAGTGAAATTAGATACTTTTACAGCAAATTTTCTGTTAGTTATGTATGATTCAAATATTTTGTGGAATTCCGGCGGCAACAATTTTTTAATTTTATATATAAGATCGTCGTGCCACACTTTGTCGAATGTTTGTGCCACATCGAGAAAAATTGCAGAGCAGTACTCTCTGAGCTCAAATGCCCTTCTGATTTCATTTGTAATTTGATTAACTTGTTCAATTGTACCATGTTTTTCTCGGAAGCCAAATTGGTGTGCTGGTATTAAATTGCGTTCATGTAGAAAGGGAGGTATCTTTGATAGTACTTTTTCGAATACTTTGGAAAGACAGGGCAGTAAGCTTATTGGTCTGTATGAGGACGGCTGTGTTGAGTCTTTTCCAGGTTTGGCTATCATGATTATCTTCGACCTTTTCCGTGATTTCGGAAAGTAACCTAATTTGAGGATAGCGTTGAAAAGGTCAGAAAGAATTGCTAGTGCAACATTCGGTAGCTCTATTAGCATTTTCGGAGTTATAAAATCAGCATCCGGCGATTTCCTTGGATTAAGCTGCTTTACTATAGCTTTTACTTCTAAAGAGTTCGTCTTGCTAGGTGTGTATAGCTCATTTGTTTGTTTTGTTAGCCGTGGCAGCCTGAAGTTGTTCGTTGGACAGTTTGGCTGAAACAAATTCTTTAAATGGTGTGAAAAACACTCGGCTCTCTCCTGCTCACTACGAGCCCAGGTACCACTATGGTTCCTTATTGGCATTTCCGTAGCCACTGGTAGTTTGAAGTAGTTTAGCGATTTCCATAGAGTATCTTTCAGTAGAATTCGGGGAAAGCTTCTTAATGTACCTTTGCAAGTTGCGATCCTCTGCACGTTTGAGTGCTTGTTTCAGTTTTCTACTGGCAGCTTTATACAGTAGCTGTGAGGTTGGTGAGCGATGGCTCTGCCACTGTCTTCTTAGGCGCCGCTTTTCTGCCACAAGTTTTCTATCTTGGACTTGATTTGGTGTTGCCAGCCTAGCGGCTGAAGTAAAGGTTTCTTTAAAATGTTCAACAAGGGAGTCTATATCACCCTCGCAGTTAAGTGCAGCGTTTAATTTAAGGTGACTACTGATGTACTTTTTATATTTAAGCCAGTTGGTGTTATTTGAAGTTAGACGAGCCTCAATCTCGATGTTTTGGGTCTGTTCACATAGTTTTATTAATATAGGGGAGTGATCGGATGATAGTTCAGGTAGAGTTTCTGCTGTTATGTTATTTCTGTATATGTTTCTTGTAATTACGAAATCTATTAGGTCTGGTATCTTCTTTATATCGGTCGGCCAGTAAGTAGGTTTACCAGGAGATGTGACCCGTTTATAATGGTATCGTATAACTGCCGCCCTTTTGGGTTAATAAGGCGTGATCCCCAGTACGTATGCTTTGCGTTGAAGTCGCCTCCTGCCTATTACCCAGGCTATCAAAAAAA
>NW_023458753.1:38057-44197 GCF_013731165.1 Rhagoletis pomonella
AAAAAAATCTTTAGTCATTTTCAGAAATTAAAAATCGCGGTGGGCAATAAATAGCCGATAGATTCAAGTCTCGGTCGCGGTTCCATAAGCATATGGTAGTTGCTTGCAGACAGGCTGTTGCTTTTGAGTCTAGAATATTGTGCTTTAGGCGATTTCTAATCAATGGAGAAATTATATTTATTTGTTAAATGTGTCTCGGACAGTAGCATAACATCTATGTTATATTCAGTGAGAAATTGACCGAGTTCAAATCTACGATGGTTTACACCGTTAGCATTCCATAAGCAAATTTTCAACTCACTCATTTTTTATTCACTAAAATTTGCAACAATTCGTTTTGAGCCTTTATGAGGTCTTGAATCATATTTTGCATATTAGACATGAATTGAGTCATAAAATGGGTAAGACTCAATATCATTCCTTCTATGCCACAAGTAGGGGGGTTCGGCTACATTTGCTCAGTATTATTCGTTTGAATATTTGCAATGTTTCTTGATTGGAGTTTGATTTCGGCGTGCTTGGCTGCGTTTGTAGTTATAATACGTCGGCAAAAGAAACGTTGGGAACTCGCTGCGCGTTGGCAAAAAAGGCTATTGGTGAGTGGTTGATGGCGTGAGGTGTTGTTATGTATAAGAGCTAGTTGGAGTGGTTGAAGAGCGTACGGCTGTGTTGCGCTGATTCATGCGAAACTTTAAGTCTTGGTATACACGGCAACAATGATTTCAAAAAATTGTAGAAGTAATAGCTATTTCGGAGAAGTAATAGCATTTCCTCATCAGACTTCTTTCAGTAGGATTCGAACCGACGATCCCACTGACTCAGCCAGTTGCCTACGCACTGTGCTAAGTTCGCCTTGTGAATTCTTATTGTTTTTTTCACTATTTCATTTCGTTAAGCCAACTACAATCAATTGCAGCTATTCCAGTGCTATTTAAACTTGATCATGTGGTTGGTGCTTTTGTTGGTTTTTTGTTAATATGTAATTTTATTTTTAGAATGTTTAACTTTTAGGTGTGCTCGTCCTTAAGTTATTTGTTTTTGTTATTTTATGGCCTTATAACAATTATATTCAACAATTTTTATTGAGCTTGAGGCCGTTTTTAATGAAAACCTTATTGTGGAAAGGCAACAATGATTTGAAAAAAATGGTAGATATTTTCTTATTTGTCTTTTTTTATTTATTTGGTGCTAGTTATACAAATACATCAAAATATTTTAAATTAAATGTACGAACGAATTAATCTCCAGTTTCAAGGTCGATTACCCCACTGTGCAGCGGTCTCCGAGTTGAATACTTTCAGAGTTGGAGCGTCGGTGTCCACTCAACCGGCATGGCCAAGCCAGCGGAGCCGTTGTATTTTAATTCGCTGTACTATGTCGTAAGTCGCTGTAAGGCTCATACAGCTCATCGTTCCATCGTCTGCGGTACTCGCCGTCACCAACGCGTAAAGGCCCGTAAATCGTCCGCAAAATCATTCTCTCGAATACTCCCGAGAGCCGCCTCATCGGTTGTTGTAATTTTTCATGCTTCTGCGTCATATACCAGCACGGGCATAATGAGTGACTTATATAGAGTGTAGATTTCATACGTCGAGAAAGGACTTTACTCCTGAGTTGCCTACTCAGTCCAAAGTAGCACTTGTTGGCAAGTCTGCGTTGGATTTCCATGCTGGTTCCCAAGTAAACGAAATTCTCTACTTTCTCGAAATTATAACTGTCAACAGTGACGTGGCTGCCAAGGCGCGAATGTGCTGACTATTTGTTTTGATGACAGGAGATACTTCGTCTCGTCCTCGTTTACCACCAGACCAATTCGCTTTGCTTCCTTACTCAACTTGGGAAAAGGCAGAACAGACTTCGCGGTTTTTGTTACCGATGATGTCG
Source organism: Rhagoletis pomonella (assembly GCF_013731165.1). NCBI lineage: Eukaryota > Metazoa > Arthropoda > Insecta > Diptera > Tephritidae > Rhagoletis > Rhagoletis pomonella. The sequence goes on from NW_023458753.1 coordinate 39,942, forward strand.
ATACCATCGGCAAAGCCAGCAACTGCACGCTCTTGTAGTCAATTGTTCTAGAGCGGTTCAGTTCTGCAGCTCTTATTATCTTCTCCATCAGATTAAAGAAGTCACATGAGAGGGAGTCGCCCTGTCCGAAACAGGGCCCTGTGGCGAACGGCTCGGAGAGGTCTTTCCCTATTCTGACGGCGCTGGTGGTTTTCTCGACGTCATTTTACACAGCCGTATAAGTTTTGCGGCGATACCAAATTCATACATAGCGGCGTATAGGCAACTCCTTTTAGTGCTGTCGAAAGCGGCTTTAAAGTCGAAGGGGTCTTTTCCAAGATTTGGCGTATTGTGAATACCTGGTCTATGGTGGATTTTCCAGGTCTAAAGCCACACTGATAAGGCCCATTCAGTTCATTGACGGTGGGCTTGAATCTTTCACACAATGCGCTCGATAAGACCTTGTAACCTATGCTTAGGAGGCTGACCCCGCGGTAGTTGGCGCGAATAGCGGGGTCGCCTTTCTTGTGGATTGGACAGAGCACACTTAAATTCCAGTCGTCGGGCATGCGTTCATCTGACCATATTCTGCAAAATGTTGTCAAATTGGTTTATGGCCGCCTAAATCGTTCAAATGACCCTATGTGCGCTGCAGACTTCAGTGAGCCCTTAAACCGCATAAGTCGGAGTAGCCCCACCGAAGCTCCCTATCTTTCTGTCGTGACCCAAGGCTCGGATTGGTTACCGCATCGCGCACATGGGTTGCTCACGTTGCCCAGAATGCGCGAACGAGGACGCAAGAGTCGAGATTGAGTATAGCCGTGCAACTGTAGCTGCATACCCAACCCAACACAACGACTATACCCCGTTGCAATACGGTATGCCTAGCGTCTTGAAATTTGCACTTTAACCTACTAAAATTTAATGGGCTATAAAACTGCATACCTTAAATGTTTATACAACTTTTTAATAAAAAGTTTAAAATTTTTGGTTGTGATTGTTAAAGTTTGTTGAAATATTTATAATTTTTGTAAGTTTGAAATGCGGATTTATGTGGTGCTGGTTATGTAATGTGCTAGACTTTTATAAAAAAAATTAAATATTAAATAAACGGAAGAAAAATAGCAAAAACTAGTCCAAATGTCACTGTAATTAATCAGCTGACCACAAGTGTATGTTTTTTACTATAAGCAAATATTTTTATGTACTTGATCAAATTATATGAAATAAATGATCTACAAAACCATATTCAAACACGATTTTTATTTACATATTTTAATAAAAAATAATTTTGAATGTCAATAAAACTGTATTTCGGTACTATTAAATTAACAGCAATTTTGTAAGTACATAAACAAATTGAACAATTATTTTAACATAAATATGTGCAAAAAGAACAGTTGCGTTTGTTAAAAATGAACAGAAATATTTGGCCAATAAAATCAGGACTGTTAGTAAATAACAGAAATTTTATTGGATTAATTCAACAGTAAAACTGTTAAACTTCTTGTCAACAGGAGAGCATTTGTTAATTTAATAGATTTATCCTTTGTATGTGATTTAACTGTGAAATCCGTTGTTACAACCTGTAGTTCGATTGATTTTACAGCGGCCCTTATTATGAGTTGCATTCGATTTGCGATCTTCGCTGGTTATCGAAGATCGAAAGTGAAGTTCGTATTATGATCTATGCAACCGTGTTGAAATTTTCGTTGAGTATCGAATTTTCTGTCGAACAGAATTTTGCTTTCGATGGTGTAGCGAAGTGTTAGAAAATTGTGAAAAATTTATGATTTTGCATTTGCTTTCTTACTTTTTGGCGGGCAGACACTAATTTTAAACAATTTTTATCAATTTCATGCAGTTTTAACGTCGTGAATACAAAACACAAGCTCGAAAGGCGGCTTTTACTTGTGAAAGAAAATCCCAATACTCAGTTGGCACGATCTCTGAGAACAAATCATAGAGCTGTTGATAGTTTTAAAATATTTTAAATAGATTTGGCTCACAAACGCCTCTTTAGACAGTCGGAAGTTTTTAGTAAATCTGTAGACAAATTTCTTAAATATATTTTATGTCAAAATATATTGTAAAAACTACACTTAAACTCTCTTAAACATTTACTACTCCTGGCCAGTTCACTAAACTCTCATCCTCTGACGAATCGTTGAGCCCCAGAACTTCGTTGTACTAATTTTTACCACGTTTTCATAAACTTCCTTTCTTTTTTATTTCATTTTAATTTGCCCAAATTTACATAAATATGTATAAGCACACTATTTAGTTTGCTCGACTTGTAAACAAAGCTTCTCAGCGGTGAAAGATACTATTGTGAACAACATAAACGAGCGAAGTTCACAATAGCGCTATTCTTCATCGAATGAGCGCCATTATACCAAATGAAAATTCGTTCGATCAGCACTTTCGACCACAGTCGAAGATCGAATGTAACTCATAATAGGGCTCAGCATTTTTTCTCTGTGTGTAGTTTAAACCCATAAACCAATTTTGTCCGACTAACATGTATGGGTGTCAATTCCCGCTCTGCGTGAAGTGAAAAGTAAAAAATTTACACAGAAATATGTATATGTGGTCTGAAAGTGTTATTTCCATCACTTCACAGTAACACAGAACGAGAATTGATCTTCTGCATATGTCACCAGTTAATAAATACATTATACCACTAATACATTTTCTGGTCGTTCATTCTCAACTACACACTTCCGCAAATATTTCTGTAATTAGTAATTTACGTATTACAAATATTAATGTTGGGAAGTATCGAGTTATTTGGTATCCATACTTTTAAAGACTTTGAGAGTACTGAGCACTTTCTTTAAATATACTCATGTTGGTAACATTTCAATGCTTATTTTAGAAATCTCACAAGCTGGCAGCACTTTATTTAAATTAATATTAATACCTACAGTAAATTCGAACCAAAAAAGACCAAACCGTGCATTTCATATAGGATGCAATTTTATTTTTGCTTTTAATAAAACACATCATCGTGAACTTAAATTCTAGTGGGTGGGAGATGGTGCCCCGCGGCGCCATTTTGAAAATAAGGCGTGATTAGTTTTTTGAGTTTTACTCGTGAACTGTAAGGAGCATGAACATTTCATTAAGTCCTTTGATTTAGATAATAATGTTATCTACCACTTCTTCGTATAACTTTTCTCTGTAACTATTATATTTAAAAAGTTAAAACTAAATTAAAAATTCAGGTATGTATTCCTTCAAAGCGCAATAACTTTTGTTTCATTGATTTCATGAAGAAATGTATTACTTGTAACTTTAGGTATTTTAGAACCTGAAGGGGAAGCAACAATAAGCGAAATTTTTCATTCATTTATTTTTACTTTATCTAAACGTTTATGTAATTTTATTAGACTCCTTTCCTCACCACCTTTGAAATTTTGATTTTTTAGAAGGTCCTGGCTATTGCTCACTTTCCATAGGCAAATCCTCAAAAATCTATATACTTACATCTATATTAGTTGAAGTTTTCCACATTTGAGGGTAACAATGAAAGCAGGTCTTCTTCTAATTTTATTTTCAAGAACTGACTTTTAAACGAAAAAATAAAGTACTTTCTCTATCAGCAACTTAAAGTTCTATTGAAGCAGATAAATCTCCGGCTGCTATAGATCCTGTAGTTATGTTTCAACGATGAATTGATGATGTGAAAAAATATTTTGATTATGAACTCGCACCTTTCCCGTTAGCACTGTTCTCTAAAGATGGTATGTGAAAAGGTAAAAAGTCCTCGTAATTCAATGCTTTTTCATCACTGGAAAAAACGCATAATTTTGAAAAAAAGAAACTATTTATTATTGATGGCGGTTATCTTCTGAACAATGTTGTATGGCATCGTAATGTATAACTTAAAATTGTTTGCTAGAAATACTTGAAATAAGTATGGCTATTTTTTATAATCCGAACACTGTTGGTACTAAATCACGGGAGCGTTTGAGAAGGTCGAAAAACGTAACTCAGCACACATATTACGAAATATAAATATCATTCCACTGGTATCGAAAGAAAATAATAAAAAAGCTTTTATCGATCTTCTGAAAAAAGAACTGGGAGGAAACATGCTACAGCATTGCTCAAGCTGAAAATGATGCAGATTTTTTAATCGTTACAACTGCTGTGCAAGCATATATCCTTTTTTTGATTCTGTCATTGTTGTTGCTGAAGACATAGATATTCTTATATTACTTACTGTCCTAGCATCTAACGAAATAACATATTTTTCGAAAGCGGACAAAAAG
>NW_023458753.1:44297-45586 GCF_013731165.1 Rhagoletis pomonella
TCCTAGCATCTAACGAAATAACATATTTTTCGAAAGCGGACAAAAAGATCGTTCAGTTACAAAAATCAATTCAAACGTGGAGCAATCGCACGGAACAATTTGTTGTTTATCCACGCTTTCTCACGCTGCGACACAACTTCAGCGACTTACAATATTGGAAAAATGAAATTTCTCGCAACTTTTGGAAAATGCCCAGATAGGTCAGAACAATCAATAGATGTACCTTAATACTAAGTTATAAACTATTTACAAAATCAGTTGTAAAAACAAAATTCAATTTATCTTCGCTTCCTCCAACCAAAGATGCAGTTTATCAACATTCGATGAGAGTTCACCACCAAATTCAAACATGGATCGGACAATGGAAAAACATTTCGGAAATTTATGCCGATACAGTGCACCAAGCGTGCTGCACCTCCAGAGTTATTAAAATTAATGTTTTCCATGTACAAAATTAAGTGTGGTAAAGCCTGTGGATGTCGAAAAACTGGATTAAAGTGCTCATCAGTGTGCCAACATTGTAGCGGTGAAACATGTGACAAGGTTATATGTAGATATTTTGAAATTATTAGGTGTTGTAGAGATAGAAGCTTTCACTGTTACCAACAAATGTTGAAAAATTTTCATCTAATATAGATGTAAGTAAAGATTTTTGAGAATTTGCCTTGGAAACTGAGCAACAGTAATGAATTAATTACTAAATTGTGGATTTGGCCTACGAGGGATACTAATCCACATCAAAGGTGGTATGGAAAGGAGTCTAATATAATAACATAAACGTTTAGATAAAGTAAAAATATATGAATAAAAAATTTCACTTATTGTTGCTTCCCCTTCAGGTTCTAAAATAGCTTAGGTTACAAGGAAAACTCTAGATATGAGAATGCCTAAATTTTCGTTAAGAAAAGCCCTGTAAGAAAGCATTTTTTCATAAAATCAATGAAACAAATATTATTGCGTTTTGAAGGAATTTAGTTATATAACTTTTAAATATAAGTTACATTCAACAATTTTTATTGAGCTTGAGGCCATGGAAAAGCAACAATAATTTGATATTTAAACTTGATCATGGGGTTGTTGGTTTTGTTGGTTTTTGTTAATAATTCTATTTTTAGAATGTTTAACTTTTAGGTGTGCTCGTCCTTATGTTAATTGTTTTTGTTTCTTATGGCAGTATTTGTTCGACTCTGAAAGTACTCAGTTCACTCCATCCTGAATACATGTATCAGAGTGATAATTGGAAGTGTTTTTGAGTACTGAATTCCTTCAAGCTCTTTTAACTTCTGAGT
>NW_023458753.1:45686-47284 GCF_013731165.1 Rhagoletis pomonella
AGTGTTTTTGAGTACTGAATTCCTTCAAGCTCTTTTAACTTCTGAGTACTTTCGAGTTCGTTTGTGTGTACTGAGTACTTTGAAGTAGGGTCCGACCGATTAATCGGCATCGGCTAGTATCGGCACAAAATTTAGCATCGGCATCGGCATCGGCATCGGCGTTTTTTCGGCGATTCTTTTCCGATTCTTTGGAATCTCTTTTCAAATGTTCAGGTGAAGCGACAGCCAACATACAAAAGTATGTGCGACAATTTGCTTTTATATGCACAGAACACTGCCAGCATGTATGTATGTACATACATATGTGTTTTAATGTTGCATAACAAGCCAATTAATTCAATTATTTTTTTTTTTTTTTTTTTAACTCCGTGAAATGAACTGATTTTATGAATAAATACATTCATTTGTAATTTTTTATGGAATCGGCATCGGCATCGGCCGATTCTTTCCCCATAAGCCGATTAATCGGCATCGGCATCGGTACCTGGAAAAAAATTGGAATCGGTCGGACTCTACTTTGAAGTACTCAGGATCGATACTTTCAAAAATCGGGTACCGCCGATCCTTTTGAAAATCGAGTTCCGAGTTCTTTTGGAATCCATACTGCCCAACACTAATACCAACAATTCTCAAATTTAAAAAAATACAGATCATTGAGCTGAACATCGACTTGGAAATTGTGGATGAAGTCATCATTGTAGTAGACTTCTTATTTAATCAAGGTATGCAGATCGACATAAAGAACAAGATCATGACATATAACAACATGGAAGTGCCCCTAAGCTTTGTGTATGATGGCCCGTAGAGCAGCAAGCGAGTGATCCTAGAGGAAAGTGAGCAGATTCCATCAAAGTCAGAAGCAGTTATTTGGGTGAAGATTGATGGAGGTTGTGGGACAAACATATTGTGGGTTGTTGAAGCAACACAGAATTCTACACCGGACGTACTTATTGGTAAAACCCTGGCTAAAATGCAAAAGGATTGACGCATTCCAGCTCGAGTACTTAACGAGTTCAAATCACCAATAAAACTCCAAAGAGGAACTGTACTGGGACAATGTCGAGAAGTAGAGGCAATCTTCAACTGCGAAAAGTCACCTGAAAGCGATTCCATTGGCGAGAATGACATTGCGGAAGACATAAATGCATGGACGCAAGGGATGAAAGGAAAACACCAGCACAAGGCTAAGTAACTTCTACGTAGATACTCCAACATATTCGACAATGACGGCAACAAACCAGGCAGGACCAAAGTTGTGATACATGGCATTGATACTGGTGATGCAAGGCCAATTCACCCGGCTCCTCTGAGTGTTCCACTTGCCAAACGTGAAGCTGTAAGCCAAATAATACAAGAAATGAGCGAGAGTGGTGTGATTGAACCATCAGAGAGTCCATGGAATTCGCAGGTAGTACTTGTGAAGAATGCGGTCGAATGCGGTTCTGCGTGGAATACCGGAAACTAAACGATGTAACTAAGAAGCACAGCTATCCACTGCATAGGATCGATGATACTCTGGACTCGTTGACTGGCTTCTCAACTCTCGACCTTAAGAGCCGTTATAGGCAAGTGGAGGTAAGTGAGGGAGACAAGGAGAA
>NW_023458753.1:47384-50542 GCF_013731165.1 Rhagoletis pomonella
AAGAGCCGTTATAGGCAAGTGGAGGTAAGTGAGGGAGACAAGGAGAAGATAGCCTTCAGCGTTGGAGATGGTATTTGGCAGTTCATGGTGATGCCCTTTAGATTATGCAATGCTCCTGCCACTTTTGAAAGTTTTGGTGTAGGAGGCGTAATGTCGCAGGTAATTGATGGGCAGGAGAAGGTAGTTGCCCACTATAGCCGGTCGATAGGAAAACCGGAGAGCAACTACTGCGTAACTCAGAGAGAACTACTGCGCTGGTGGAGTGCGTCAAACATTTCCACAGGGCTCGAATCGTAGCATCCGTTCACGGATCGGAAAACATACGAAAGAAAATTACGTGATACGTCATATTATTTTTCAATATTTTTAATTGGGCTTGTACTACGATTGTTTATTAGGAAAAATTGAAAAAGCAACAAAGTCTCTGTCGTCAATTCTATACATCCATTTGCTTATTTGCTTTATTGTATAGTTTCAGGCAGGCTCTTCCTAAACTATGTATTTGTCAATGTTATTGTGGCTCAGTAACATTTTATTTTTTAATATTTTTATTGAGCTTTGTACCACGATTGTTGATTAGGAAAAATTGAAAAAGCAACAAAGTCTAAGCGGTAGAAGTTGTAGCAGCTATTTCGGAGATCACCACATCTCCTCATCAGACTTCTTTTTTCTAGACGACTTCAGCAGGGATCGAACCTGCGTAATCGATGTGCAAAGTCAGAAGCGTTAACCACTGAGCTATGTACACCCCGTAAACTCTTGTTGCTAATTCATTTTCCTTATTCAACCAACTACTATCAAGTGCAGCTGATTTTCCGCTAACTAAACTTGACAGCGTGGTTGTTGTTGTCAACTCTATACGTCAGTTGTATAAGCTGAATGGGACAAAGAGCACGTTCACGTATGTCATAATCCGAAAAATGTATCTTTACGTGACGAGTAATACGAGATCGTATGTGACGATTCGAGCCCAGTTCTAAAGGTTTTAATGTATGGACTGAAGATGGGCAGACGGCCAACTAAGGAGCAAATGGCAGCGGAGAACCCCATCGCAAAGGCATACTGGGCACAATGGAACAGCTTAAAGTTGATATATGGCTGTTTGCATAAGGTATGGGAAAGTGAAGATTGCCAGTGTTCCCGCCACTTAATAGTAGTTCCGAGGGAAAGAGTTCCGGACGCTCTCAAGGTAATTCCACAATGGTCCCAGTGGAGGGCACCTGGGAATCACGAAGACCCGGGAGAAGATCAAACAGAAGTTATATTGGCTTGGTGGCAGAGTGGACTGCTAACTACGCGGTGTATTGCAGCTAAAGGGCCGAAATCCAAAAGTCATGGCCAGATGAAGCAGTATAACTCAGGTGCACTATTCGAGCGGATTGCCATGGATGTAGCAGGTCCATTTCCTATGAGCGCACTGGGAAACAAATACGTCCTTGTCGTTATGGACTACTTTAGAAAATGATCGGAGTTATACCCGATTCCAAACCAAGAAGCTAAAACAGGAGCGGAGGTACCTACAATTGGGTTGCGAGATACCTGCATATATGGACCTATAGAATTGCAGTCTGACTAGGGCATTTCGGTGTTCCAAGAGATGCGCCAGATAATGGGTATCCGAAGAACTCGAACAACGGCTCTGCATCCCCAATCAGATGGCATAGTGGAACGGTTCAACGGAACCCTGGAAGAGCATTTTAGGAAAGTCGTGGACAAGAATCAGAAAGATTGGGATGTCCACATACCCCTGTTCCTGATATGATCCCGGTCAGCAGTGCATTAACCAACGGGTAAAGCTCCTTCAAGGGTAATCTTCGGTAGTGAGCTCCGTTTGCTTAGTGACCTGAAGTTTGGAGTAATTGGCGATGCAAGGATTGGGAAAGAGACGTCCAACATATTGGAGGAAGAGCTTAGACAGATGCATGCTGTGGTGAGGCAACGTACGCAAATTATAAGTGCCAAGACGAAAGCCAGGTAAGATAAGGCGATGAATTCCGAGTATTTCCAAGAAGGAGATTTACTGTTGCCGTGCAGTGCAACTGCTCCAGGCTTGCAGTTTTTGGAACAGCTAGTGTTATGACTGATCGGGACGGGCAGTGTGGCGAATACTGCGGCAACGCGAAGCGAACAAGAAAATGGCAGAATGTTCGATGAAAGACGTAGAATATTCGACAGCAAAAAACCCCAAGCGGGGGAATACTGCGAAGGGGCACCGAAATTGCGCATATGGAAACTGTGCATTTATACATTATTTCGGTTTCAACCGAAACTGTGCATGTATGCTTTATTTCGGTTTTTACCATATGCATTATTTCGGTTTTCAACCGAAACTGTGCATGTATGCATTACTTCGGGTTTTTCATATGCATTATTTCGGTTTTCAACCGAAACTGTGCATGCATGCATTATTTCGGTTTTTGTTATATGCATTATTTCGGTTTTCAACCGAAACTGTGCATGTATGCATACCTTCGTCTTTCACATATGCATTATTTCGGTTTTCATCCGAAACTGTGCATGTATGCTTTATTTCGGTTTTTGCCATATGCATTATTTCGGTTTTGAACTGAAATTGTGCATGCATGCATTATTTCGGTTTTTGTTATATGCATTATTTCGGTTTTCTAACGAAAGTGTGCATATGGATCATTTCGTTTTTTCTAATATGAATTATTTACTTCTACTTAGTAAGGGTTTTAATCCCTAAGCGCGGCTGAAAGCCGCCTACGCAGAGGAAAGTTCTGCGCAAAAATACGTCCGCCCTTCTTTTCCGGCAATACAGAAAGGCGAATTCTACTTAGTAAGGGTTATAATCCCTAAGCGCGGCCGAAGGCCGCCTACGCAGAAAGAAGTTCTGCACAAAAGTACTTCCGCCCTTCTTTTCCGGCAACACAGAAAGGAGAATTCTACTTAGTAAGGGTTATAATCCCTAAGCGCGGCCGAAGGCCGCCTACGCAGAAAGAAGTTCTGCGCAAAAATACTTCCGGACCCCTTTTCCGGTAACACAGAAAGGAGAATTCTACTTAGTAAGGGTTATAATCCCTAAGTGCGGCCGAAGGCCGCCTACGCAGAAAGAAGTTCTGCGCAAAAAATACTTCCGGTCCCCTTTTGCGGCAACACAGAAAGGAGAATTCTACTTAGTAAGGGTTATAATCCCT
>NW_023458753.1:50552-57192 GCF_013731165.1 Rhagoletis pomonella
TACTTAGTAAGGGTTATAATCCCTAAGCGCGGCCGAAGGCCGCCTACTCAGAAAGAAGTTCGTTTTCATGTATGCACTATTTCGGTTTTTGTCATATGCATTACTTCGGTTTTGAGTCGAAACTGTGCATGTATGCATTACTTCGGTTTTTGTCATATGCATTATTTCGGTTTTGAACCGAAACTGTGCATGTATGCATTACTTCGTTTTTCTCATATGCGTTATTTCGGTTTTCAAACGAAAGTGTGCATGTATGCATAATTTCGGGTTTTTCATATGCATTATTTCGGTTTTCAACCGAAACTGTGCATATATGCATTATTTCGGTTTTTTTCATATGCATTATTTCGGTTTTCAACCGAAACTGTGCATATATGCATTATTTCGGTTTTTTTCGTATGCATTATTTCGGTTTTTTTCATATGCATTATTTCGTATGCACAGTTTCCATATGCACAATTTCAGGGTGCCTACTGCGAACAACGAGAGAACGGCAGAAACCATCTCGAGTTGCCATGAGTGCAAGCGCAGGTATATAAGGCCGCTGCTACAGCGCACCAGAAGTTTAGTTGCGCATCAGCAAGCTACAAGCTCAGTTGTGTTAGCAAGTTTGCTTTATCGAGTATTGTAAAGTGTTGTTATTGCATTTGTGAGAATTTTAAAGTGTTTGTTGTGCAATAAACTTAATTATACTGTAATTTAGTTATGTTGAGCGTTTATTTAATAATCCAGCCATACGAACGCAAAGGATTTTGGGAAATCCGTCAAGTATTCAAGGATAATCGTAACAATATTATAGTTTTTTTTTGTTTTTTAATTTTGGTTATTTTTTATAAAAATAAAGTTCATTCTTTAAGGAAACCCTGTTGTTGTTGTTATTGTAGCGGCTACAACAACCCCGCCCAGATCGGTTGGTTACTCAGTCGTTGACGTCAAGTTCCACTATCGGCAGCCCTAGGAAGCGTGCAGCTTCTATTGGGTTGGTCCACAAGGGTTGTCGGGTTTTCCAGGAATGCGAAGAGATGTTTCGAGTCATGTGGGGTCTCTCCGCATGCCGGACACTCATTTGGCACATCGTCATTCAATCTACTCAGGTAGGAGTTTAACTTGCTGCAGTAGCCAGAGCGGAGTTGGGCTATTGTGGTTCGTGTCTCCCGAGGCAGATGAAGCTCCGTCTCGTCTATGTCCGGAGGCGGTATGCCTAGAACGGCATTCACAGGTCTAGAGTCTACATAACTCGAGACTGACTCCCTGTGAATGCCGTTCAGGGCCAGTCGGTAAGCTGACGGGTCCAGAGGTTGCTTGATGAACCTCTGGACTTCGTCCGTCAGTTCATATATATGCCTCCTGACGTGCGTAGGCGAGGGCTCCTCTGCAAGCAGCTGTCTGTTTGGGTGGCCACTTCTGTGGCTCCCGATCAGAAACTGCTTGCAGAGCATTATGTTGTGCTCCTTTATGGGGAGCATTTGTGCCTCGTTGTGGAGATGATGTTCGGGCGACATCAGGAGGCATCCTGTCGCTGTCCTGAGTGCGGTGTTCTGTACAGTCTGTAGCTTCGTCCACTGCGTCCAACTAGGCCCCGGAGACCACACTGGCGCTGCGTAGTTTAAAACAGGAAACCCTCGTAAATCCCAAGTTTCAAATTTCGTGAAATATGTAATAAAAATTCAACAATCTTTCGTAAAAATTTCGAGCTTCTTTAATTAATTTCCTAAAAAGATTCCGAGAATGTCGTTTTGTAGCCCACTGAATTCTAGTAGAATAAAGTACAATTTGTAAATGGCTAAAAATTACGGTTGATTTTTTAGAATTTTTTTCTCAAAGATGTTATGGTTTTCTTCCATATAAGAAAAATTTTGGGTATTCGTTGTATGGAAGCAAATGGGACATAAAAAATTCTAGGAGATCAAGCGTAATTTTTAGCCATTTGACAATTGTACTTTGTTCTATTAGAATTCAATTGGCTACAAAACTGCATAATGTAGGGTAGCAAGACACATACGTAGTTTATACAGTATTAAACCTTTTTGAGTACTCCCCGGAGGTGAAATCTGATCAGGGTAGATAATGAGAAAGGGCATGAATTTTGAGGCTCACTAAAATCTACTCATAATGTTGGAGAAGCTCCGGGTAATGGACCATCGAATGTGCTAGCTGAACGTATTACCACCATAACCAACGGAGCCTCCAAGCAAATGCATGTCCTGAATTTATACGGTAGCAATTCATAGCAATTACTATTGTATGTGTGTATGATTCATAGGCCCCTATTACGAGTTGCATTCGATTTTCGATCTTCGCTGGCTATCGAAGATCGAAAGTGAAATTCGTATTATGAGCTATGCAAGCGTATCGAAATTTTCGTTGAGTATCGAATTTTCTGTCGAACAGAATTTTGCTTTCGTTGGTGTAGCGAAATGTTAGAAAATTTTAAAAATGTATGATTTTGCATTTGTTTTCTTACTTTTTGGCGGCTAGACACTAATTTTAAACAATTTATATTAGTTTCAAGCAGTTCTAACGTGAATAGTAAACACAAGCTCGTAAGTCTGGCTTTACATATGAAAGAAAATCCCTATACGCTGTTGACACGATCTCTTAAAACAAAATCATGGAGCTGTTTATAGTTTTAATACATTTTAAATAGATTTGGATCACAAAATTTCTTAAATATATTGTATGTCAAAATATATTCAAAAGACTGCACTTAAACTCTCACGTTTTCTGCTCTTGGCCAGTTTTTTAAACCCTCATGCTCTGACGAATCGTTCAACCAGAACTCCGTTGTGCTAATTAAATTTTTTTTTACCACGCTTTTATAAACTCACTTTCTTTTTTATTTCATTTTAATTTGCACAAATTTACATATGTACATATGTATAAGCACTCTATTTAGTTTGCTCGATCTGTAAACAAAGCTTCTCCGTGGTGAAAAATATACTATTGTGAACAACCTAAACGAGCGAAGAGCGAATGAGCGCCATAATACCAAATGAAAATTCACACAGTCGAAGATCGAATGCAACTCATAATAGGGGCCATATTTGTGACATTCTATATTTTGATGTTAAGTATTATTATTATTATTATTATTATTTAGATGCTGGTATGAATACCAGCACTAAATGATCTATTTGAGCATTGGCTGCCGAGACCATCAGCTCTGAATTGACTGTTGTTTAAGGTTGTGTTTATTAGATTGTCATTTCTATGTCTTTGATAAATTTGGCGATTTTTTCAATATTAGCAAAGCTAGGGGTAGCTAGGACGTCGTTTATATTCTCTGTGTTAAATATTGCTTTTTTTGTGTCGTAGTATTTTTGGCAATTGTTGAGGATGTGGTCTAATGTTTGGATTGTGTTACAGGTGATGCAGATTGGTTGATTTTCCTTTTTCAAGATATATTCGTGGGTTTGTGTGGTGTGCCCGAGACGCAATCGTGAAAAGATTCTGGTTTTGAAACCATGTATATTTGTTGGGTATTGTGGAGGAGTTCCATCTTTGTTAATGTTAGTATAGTGATAATGTTTGTGGCTGCTACGCAGTTGGCGTGTTTCGTGTATTATAAGCGTTTTGATATGGCGTTTTATGTCAAGCTTTTCGATTTTTGGGGTGCGTATTATTGGTGCATTGCAAGCAAATTTTGTAGCTTCATCGGCGTAGGTGTTACCGTCAATTTCTGCGTGTCCTGGAACCCATAGGAGCTTAAGCGTTTTCTTGTTTTTTATTAACATATCTCTTATTTGATTAATTGTTTCCCAATTGTTACAGATTGGATTTCTAACTGCTTGTAACACCGATAGACTGTCTGAACATATAACAGTTTTTGTTTTTTTGTGAAGGGAAAATACTATAGCTTCGTGTATAGCTGCTGCTTCTGCCGAGAAGACTGAAGAGAAAGGGTACATTGATTTCATGCTAATGCAGGAGCCTGTTTCCGATGTTATACTGAAAGCAACGCTATTTTGTGTTTTAGACCCATCAGTAAAGATAATTTGCCAGCCGCTCTTATTGTAAGTGTTCGCCTTTTCGAGGAAGATTTGTTTGAATATTGAATTTGGGGTGTTATCTTTTTTGTGGGTGTGTAGTGTTATATCGCAACATTGGCTGTCAAGAGTCCACGGTGGGTTGTAACTTCGTAGTCTATGTGGTTTTACTTCCAAGTTGTACTTGTTGCATAGTTTGATAATTCGGAGCAGTGAAGGAGTAACGTTGAATGTTCGTTTGGATAGTACCAGTTTTTTTACGTCTTCGGATATTATAGATGTATTTAAAAATAAAACTTTTGGTATTAAGCTAGTGTTGACATTCTGTATATGTTCCTCTAGTGTGGGCAAGCCAGATTCAATGAAGAGGTTATTTGTCGTGGTGGTGCGAAAAGCGAATAGGCTGGTTCTGATCGCCTTGTGGTACATTGGCTTTATAATGTTTAGAGTTGTTTTCGGAGCGGATCCGTACAAGCAAAGTCCGTAATCGATTTTGGCCAGGATTATAGTTTTTGTGATGTGTATGAGTGTGTTTATGTGGACATATCCTTTATATGACAAATACGATATTAAACTAAGTCTGGAGAGTAGATCCCTCTTTAGTTTTAAAAGATGCCGTTTCCATGTGTAGTTTTTTGTGAATATTAAACCTAGTATTCGCAGTTCATCCACATTCTCGATAGTTTGTTGCTTCAATTCTATTGAGTGACTATTGGAATCGCATTTTAGTTTTTTACAAATATGAAGTTTTTCTGTTTTTTCGAGGGAAATTTTCGCACCTGATCTTAAGGTCCAGTCATCAATTTCTTTCAGAATATTTCTTAAAATTTTATTTGACTCGCTATTGTTCTTTTCGTTGCACAGTATAAATAAATCGTCGGCATAGATACAGTGGTTAACAAGCTTGTGTTTCTGTATTATAGTGCTTATTTCGTTAAACGCGATTGAAAAGAGGAGTACTGAAAGCGGTGATCCTTGGGGAATACCATTCGTTAAAGGATATAATTTGGAGTAAATACCGTTTACCCTGACTCGGATTTTTCTATTTTGGAGGAATGATTTTACAAAATTGAAGATCTTGGGTCCAACTCCCCACTGATGTAGTTTCTCTAGAATGACGTGAGCTCCTATTCTGTCGAACGCTTTTTCGAAGTCTAGTGATAATATTGAAATGTGGTTATGGGCTGATAGCGTTTTTGCCACATTGTAGTCGATGTGTAGCAGGGCATCCGTACATCCTCTTCCTGGTCGAAAACCGACCTGGTTGGATGAGATGAGCCTTTTTGCCTCTGTAAACCAGACTAGACGTGTCGCGACTATTTTCTCTACTAATTTCGACAGGCACGAAATTAGCGAGATGGGTCTGTAGGATCCGAGAAGGTTGAGGTCTTTCTGAGGTTTTGGGAGAGGGATGATGGTTGCCGCTTTCCAGTTTTGGGGAATAATGCCTGATTGGAAAATATTATTGTACAGTGTCAAAAGTCTCGTTTTTGTGGATAAGTTCAAGTGTTTAATCATGCTGTATGAGATGCGATCAAAACCTGGTGTTTTTCCTTTAGTACTTTTTAGAGTGGAATACATTTCATCCATGGAAATATGCACTTCCATTTTCATTGCTGTTGGATTAGTTGTTTGGTTTGGCGATATATTTGATTTTTTTGCCTGGTTGAATTGATTAGGAAAATTGTTGTCGTTCGAGCATTGAGACCAGTTGTGAGCAAAGAGGTGGGCTATTGCTCGCGTTTCCGTTGTTGTTCCTTGTGGTGTTTGAATTGCTGCTATTGAATTTTGTGTATTTTGATTTGTTAGCCTCCGCACTTTGTTCCATAATTCCTGCGATGATGAGTTTATGTTTATGCTTTTTGCAAAATTTTCGAAGCTAGATTTTTTTGTTTGCTTCATTTCCCTGCGGAAGATAGCATTACGTTTTTTGTATTCAAGAAGATTCTGTTCTGTTGGAGATTTTCGAAAAAGATGCCATGATGTCATTTTTTGGTTGCGGAGATTTGCTAAAGTCTGGTTCCACCAGGGGACATGGGTTCTGGTCTTCTGAGAGGATTGAGGGATCCAAAGGTTGGCTGCTACACGAATTGCCTTTGTAATATTATTTGCTTCTTGATTAATGTTTACAGAAATCGGTCTCTCCGAAAGTTCCTCTTCGACGGATTGACTGAATTTTGCCCAATCAGCAAAGTTGAGTAGAAATTTCTTTTCAGTGTGGTGTTTTTCGGTGTTGTGTGTCAAATTGATTGTGGTGATTATCGGGAAATGGTCGCTGTGATAAAGATCCTCTAAGATATTCCATTTGATGATCGGGAGCAAGCTAGCTGAGCAGCATGTAATGTCTACATGGGTCAGTGTCCCGTGCGTTGAAAAGTGGGTTGGTCTACCGTCGTTTATTAAGAAAAGGTCCGGATTGGTTGATTATGTGTTCTATTATTTTGCCTCGATTGTTGTATGTTGGGGAACCCCACAAAGGATTCCAGCTGTTAAAATCTCCTAAAAAGATTATTGGTGTTTGAATTAAGGCGAGTGTATCCATTATTTCTTTGGTAGGAATCTGTAAGTTTGGTGGAAAATAGCATGATATTATTGTAAATTTTATAATAAGGTTGACTTCGATCGCTATTATTTGTAGGTCGGTGTTTAATGAA
>NW_023458753.1:57292-61998 GCF_013731165.1 Rhagoletis pomonella
AATTCACACGCACATTTGAAGGCAAAGCAACTCCTACTGGAAAAATTATATTATCTTTCGATCTTTACCACCTACCCAAAGACATTGATATAGCATGGTACAAAGTTAAAGTCACACCGTACTACCCTACCCCTATGCGTTGCAAAAACTGCCAGCTCTTGGGGCACACAAAAACACGGTGTACTAATCCTGCCACGTGTGAAGGCTGCAACCTTCCACCTCACTCCCCAACTGACTGTTCGCGCAAACAATGCGCAAATTGTGGCAACAACCACGCATCATCAGACAAAGATTGCCCTAGATTCAAACAAACCCAAGAAATCCTAAAAATAAAGACAAATGCTAAATGCTCAATGGGAGAAGCACGTCGTAAATACAATGAAAAAAACGAACCACAAAGAATCCCAAAGCATACTTACTTAGACATCACCAAAGGAAACAAACCAACATCCACCAACAAGCCACCACCAACGCCTCCAACAGAAACCACAAGCATTGCTAAACGCCCCGCTTCATCCCCACCGACTAAAATTAATCAAAACAACGCCCAAAAAAACTAACCTAAGCAGCACTAGTAACACAACAACAATTAAAACATCCATTTCAAACAAACTCTCTGATCACTATGATAATTCACAAACCTCAACTTCACAACTCACCAACAACACACCTGAAAACAATAATACTATCTCACCATGCACCAAAATAACTCAACAGCTACTAAATAAAAATGAATATTATATGGCCCTTTCTGACTCCGAAGAAGAACCTAAATTATAATTAATCAATAAACAAATAACGGCAAATAACAAATAAATACAACAAAGCATATAAACTAATAAATAAAACATGAATTTCAAAATATTACAGTGGAATATAAAAGGATTCTTTAACAACATCAATGAGCTTAACCTCTTAATTAAAGAAGAAAATCCACCCTTCATATCACTGCAAGAAACACATTGCAAACACAACTTCAACCCATATCCCCCAAAAGGATACTTAAGCCATTTTCTAAACTCATCAACAATTACAACAGCCAAACAAGGAATAGGGGTGCTTATTAAAGCTAATATTCCCCACAAAATAATTTCATTAAACACCGACCTACAAATAATAGCGATCGAAGTCAACCTTAATATAAAATTTACAATAATATCATGCTATTTTCCACCAAACTTACAGATTCCTACCAAAGAAATAATGGATACACTCGCCTTAATTCAAACACCAATAATCTTTTTAGGAGATTTTAACAGCTGGAATCCTTTGTGGGGTTCCCCAACATACAACAATCGAGGAAAAATAATAGAACACATAATCAACCAATCGGACCTTTTCTTAATAAACGACGGTAGACCAACCCACTTTTCAACGCACGGGACACTGACCCATGTGGACATTACATGCTGCTCAGCTAGCTTGCTCCCGATCATCAAATGGAATATCTTAGAGGATCTTTATCACAGCGACCATTTCCCGATAATCACCACAATCAATTTGACACACAACACCGAAAAACACCACACTGAAAAGAAATTTCTACTCAACTTTGCTGATTGGGCAAAATTCAGTCAATCCGTCGAAGAGGAACTCTCGGAGAGACCGATTTCTGTAAACATTAATCAAGAAGCAAATAATATTACAAAGGCAATTCGTGTAGCAGCCAACCTTTGGATCCCTCAATCCTCTCAGAAGACCAGAACCCATGTCCCCTGGTGGAACCAGACTTTAGCAAATCTCCGCAACCAAAAAATGACAGCATGGCATCTTTTTCGAAAATCTCCAACAGAACAGAATCTTCTTGAATACAAAAAACGTAATGCTATCTTCCGCAGGGAAATGAAGCAAACAAAAAAATCTAGCTTCGAAAATTTTGCAAAAAGCATAAACATAAACTCATCATCGCAGGAATTATGGAACAAAGTGCGGAGGCTAACAAATCAAAATACACAAACGTCAATAGCAGCAATTCAAACACCACAAGGAACAACAACGGAAACGCGAACAATAGCCCACCTCTTTGCTCACAACTGGTCTCAATGCTCGAACGACAACAATTTTCCTAATCAATTCAACCAGGCAAAAAAATCAAATATATCGCCAAACCAAACAACTAATCCAACAGCAATGAAAATGGAAGTGCATATTTCCATGGATGAAATGTATTCCACCCTAAAAAGTACTAAAGGAAAAACACCAGGTTTTGATCGCATCTCATACAGCATGATTAAACACTTGAACTTATCCACAAAAACGAGACTTTTGACACTGTACAATAATATTTTCCAATCAGGCATTATTCCCCAAAACTGGAAAGCGGCAACCATCATCCCTCTCCCAAAACCTCAGAAAGACCTCAACCTTCTCGGATCCTACAGACCCATCTCGCTAATTTCGTGCCTGTCGAAATTAGTAGAGAAAATAGTCGCGACACGTCTAGTCTGGTTTACAGAGGCAAAAAGGCTCATCTCATCCAACCAGGTCGGTTTTCGACCAGGAAGAGGATGTACGGATGCCCTGCTACACATCGACTACAATGTGGCAAAAGCGCTATCAGCCCATAACCACATTTCAATATTATCACTAGACTTCGAAAAAGCGTTCGACAGAATAGGAGCTCACGTCATTCTAGAGAAACTACATCAGTGGGGAGTTGGACCCAAGATCTTCAATTTTGTAAAATCATTCCTCCAAAATAGAAAAATTCGAGTCAGGGTAAACGGTATTTACTCCAAATTATATCCTTTAACGAATGGTATTCCCCAAGGATCACCGCTTTCAGTACTCCTCTTTTCAATCGCGTTTAACGAAATAAGCACTATAATACAGAAACACAAGCTTGTTAACCACTGTATCTATGCCGACGATTTATTTATACTGTGCAACGAAAAGAACAATAGCGAGTCAAATAAAATTTTAAGAAATATTCTGAAAGAAATTGATGACTGGACCTTAAGATCAGGTGCGAAAATTTCCCTCGAAAAAACAAAAAAACTTCATATTTGTAAAAAACTAAAGTGCGATTCCAATAGTCACTCAATAGAATTGAAGCAACAAACTATCGAGAATGTGGATGAACTGCGAATACTAGGTTTAATATTCACAAAAAACTACACATGGAAACGGCATCTTTTAAAACTAAAGAGGGATCTACTCTCCAGACTTAGTTTAATATCGTATTTGTCATATAAAGGATATGTCCACATAAACACACTCATACACATCACAAAAACTATAATCCTGGGCAAAATCGATTACGGACTTTGCTTATACGGATCCGCTCCGAAAACAACTCTAAACATTATAAAGCCAATGTACCACAAGGCGATCAGAACCAGCCTATTCGCTTTTCGCACCACCACGACAAATAACCTCTTCATTGAATCTGGCTTGCCCACACTAGAGGAACATATACAGAATGTCAACTCTAGCTTAATACCAAAAGTTTTATTTTTAAATACATCTATAATATCCGAAGACGTAAAAAAACTGGTACTATCCAAACGAACATTCAACGTTACTCCTTCACTGCTCCGAATTATCAAACTATGCAACAAGTACAACTTGGAAGTAAAACCACATAGACTACGAAGTTACAACCCACCGTGGACTCTTGACAGCCAATGTTGCGATATTACACTACACACCCACAAAAAAGATAACACCCCAAATTCAATATTCAAGCAAATCTTCCTCGAAAAGTCGAACACTTACAATAAGAGCGGCTGGCAAATTATCTTTACTGATGGGTCTAAAACACAAAATAGCGTTGCTTTCAGTATAACATCGGAAACAGGCTCCTGCATTAGCATGAAATCAATGTTCCCTTTCTCTTCAGTCTTCTCGGCAGAAGCAGCAGCTATACACGAAGCTATAGTATTTTCCCTTCACAAAAAAACAAAAACTGTGATATGTTCAGACAGTCTTTCGGTGTTACAAGCAGTTAGAAATCCAATCTGTAACAATTGGGAAACAATTAATCAAATAAGAGATATGTTAATAAAGAACAAGAAAACGCTTAAGCTCCTATGGGTTCCAGGACACGCAGAAATTGACGGTAACACCTACGCCGATGAAGCTGCAAAATTTGCTTGCAATGCACCAATAATACGCACCCCAAAAATCGAAAAGCTTGACATAAAACGCCATATCAAAACGCTTATAATACACGAAACACGCCAACTGCGTAGCAGCCACAAACATTATCACTATACTAACATTAACAAAGATGGTACTCCTCCACAATACCCAACAAATATACATGGTTTCAAAACCAGAATCTTTTCACGATTGCGTCTCGGGCACACCACACAAACCCACGAATATATCTTGAAAAAGGAAAATCAACCAATCTGCATCACCTGTAACACAATCCAAACATTAGACCACATCCTCAACAATTGCCAAAAATACTACGACACAAAAAAAGCAATATTTAACACAGAGAATATAAACGACGTCCTAGCTACCCCTAGCTTTGCTAATATTGAAAAAATCGCCAAATTTATCAAAGACATAGAAATGACAATCTAATAAACACAACCTTAAACAATAGTCAATTCAGAGCTGATGGTCTCGGCAGCCAATGCTCAAATAGATCATTTAGTGCTGGTATTCATACCAGCATCTAAATAATAATAATAATAATAATAATAAAAAAAAACCCTGCATTGACCTAGTAAAATTGGTACAGTTTGTATACG
>NW_023458753.1:62098-65006 GCF_013731165.1 Rhagoletis pomonella
AATTGGACGATATTGCTTTGCATTCAGCTTGAACGAAAAAAGTCACTTCCTGGCATACTTTTCTGTAAGCCGGTTCTTTCATTTAAAGGTTATTTATAAAATTGAAGAGAATTTTTTTTTAGAAAAAAACTGGAGATCCACTTAAGTTTTTCGATATAACTTTGGTAAATGTTACTCGATCGGCACGTAATAATTACCAAATTGAAGGCGAGACTAGCTATTACTGATTTATGATAATAATATGATGAAAATCATTCAGATTATAAACAAATTATGTTAAAATAAAAAAATGTTGAACAAATTTTTTTGTCATTTTCCTATATTTGCAATTATTATATTGTATGCATAAACATAAGTAAACTAATTAGTGTTTCTATAAGTTGTGCCTGTTCAGTGCTTCCATACTCACTTTCATAAACAAAATTTTTTCCACGATGATGGAAAATAATGGCTTTTCTATTAGAGCTACCGAAATTGCTCCTAAATTTGCAAAAATTCGCAAACTAGCTAATATTAAAAAAAAATTAGAATATTTGGAACCAGCGACCTAAATGCACGCCAGCAATATTAATGCTGTTCTTTACATCTTTTGACTATAGGCCAGTGCAATTATCAAGAGAACAATTAAAATTTTATTGAAAAGAGATAACTTTGAGATTAACGACAAGCTAAAGGGCTGCAAGAAATGATATTTGACTTTATCTTTTACGTTAACGGACTCATTATCTAATAATATGCCCCAAACCTTTTTTCTGAACCCAGAATTTTTAACAAAAATTGGTCTTATTCGACTAGTGTGCTTGGCGGTCGATGCGAGTGCTCTCACAATTAAAATAAAATACTAATATTTTGCAGGCTTGTTGTTGACTTCATGGTACAATATACTTTCACTATTACCAAGGGATTTGAGAAAAATTAGATTTTCGACCCGCCCTAATGTATACTATTTGCCAGAGATATTATGAACACATTAATTACATCGCTAACCTTTTCAATGAAAATTTTTCTTCAAATCTGTGTTGTTTATGAATGCCGTTTAACGTCATTGGGTTTCAGATCAACTTCATTTAAATATGCCAAACAAGTAGCAACACTGTTGCTTGCTCTTTGAAATTGTTGTTGCATTTGTTTGTTTACATTTTGCACTGAACAGCGGATTGTTCTTTGCAAGATTGATAAAGCAACCTATCTTTTAATCTTGGTTGTTTCGTACAAATACAGGGTTCCATATCTCATATTTAAATAGCCAATATTGGCCATTTAAGTGCAGATTAAATGTATCATCTGAAAATGAATTTTTAAAGTTAATCAACAATCTCTACTTAAATAGGCCATCTGAAATTGTGCCTTAGGCCCATTGGCAGAACAGAAGGTTATCTGTATAACTCAAAGTTTACCGATTATACCATTTTCCCACGACATCCTGAATTACTTTGTTCGCTCCCTCAATTACGACCGCGAATTACCCCATTCCCACGGGCACATTCTTAATTCGATTTGACAGTTCTCTGTATCTGTGTTTTGTTTTTGTTTTTTTCGCTGCAAAATTTAAGTTCTTCCTAAAAATTTATAAGTTTCCATAATGAATTTGGGATATACACATTTATAAACTGAACTTTCCGTACTCAGAAAAAATGCAAGTTTTGATTTGTGAGCTAGTTTCGATAAATTTCCGATAAAAATCAGAGACGGCACTGATTTGTTCGTAATTCGCATGGTAATGGGATCTGAACTACGAACAAATGAGGTATTTCGCTCTCAAAATTTTGTATAGCGAATTACGTAATTCGAAGGATAATTGGAGTACGAATTACGAATGAGAGAGCGAACTACGTAATTGGGATGCCGTGGGAAACCCTTATTAGACTGATAAGTTTTCTTGCACAGCAGTAGGTTAGGCATTACTTCAGAGCTAAAAATATAAATAAATACCTCAGCAATCTTCGAAGATTAACTTGCTAACTCTATGCAATTAATGCTAAATCAAGCCAGACGACTTCGTGTGAAAGACGTCCAACCTGGCAGTATTTACGGTCAGAACGCAATCTGAGGTTGGGGATGGCAATAGGAACAGGGGATGGGGATGGCATCGAAAACACGAAGGCGGGCAAGAGCAGCCTGACCACGCATGGTTTTGTGTGGAATCATACCTCGTTCAGCTTTGGAGAAGATGCGTGATGAAGTGCGGAAGAGATATGGACCACGAGAAGGATTAACATTACAGCGTTTATGCAAGTGTCAGGAAGCCTGGCTAAATAAATTCCCACGAACTCTATTCTGTTGAAATTAATATCTAATATTATTATTTATATAAAAAAAAAATTAGAAAGTCACGTAATTGAAATTATGATTTAATAATGTTGAACGCTCGGCAAATGATGAACGCATGTCAAGAGTTGCCATATGTTTACAGTCGGCCACTCCTGTCTATACAAGCGTCTTCGCTATTAATTGTCTTCGTCATCGGTACTTACGCCACCCTAGTTAATTTGTTCGTCGAGAGCTGGCAGATTGCACCACGGTCGAAGCTTATCTGAAGCGTATATAGACGTGTAATGACGTTGTTTGCGTGAAGTCTGGAAGATCAGTTATGACGTATCGATCTCGACCAAGGGCTTTGCTAATAACGAAGGGGCCTTTGTAACGTGGCTCCAACTTTCGTGATTCGCCCGTGCTGGCTGGTTCGTTCTCGACTAAGACCAAGTCACCGACTTTGTATTGCGTTGGCGTAGTATGTTTTTGGTCGAAACGTATTTTGGCCTTCTCTCGTTGTTGCGTAACTCGATCCGCGGCGGTGTGTCGTAGATCACTGATATCAACGTCTTGTGAGTTACAGTCGTGTAGAATCGTTGTTAGTTTGTTTTTAAGTATATCGCGCGGCTTGAATGAATACACCAACTCATATGGG
>NW_023458753.1:65106-67091 GCF_013731165.1 Rhagoletis pomonella
GTAGAGAGTTTCAAGGAAACTACTAAGAAACTTATAAGAACTGAAACCAAGGCTGCAAATTATGAAAAAGAAAAGTATAAAAAATCGCAAAAGGTTATTCGACAACAAAAAGCTGTTGAAACCTTGAAGGAGAAGATTAAACTCGAACACGCTCAATATAATGAGGAAAAACGAGACCGACATAAAAAAATAATGTATAAGACCAAGTATGTACATACATATTCAATACATTTATTGTTTTAACAAATTAGCATGTTTTATCTCTCAGAGAAATAGAGGTTTTAGGAAAGCAAGCTGATACCCTAAAAGTCGAGATACTTGCCGCAGGAAGTGCTATAAATGATCAGCAAGAAATCCATTCCTACATTCAAAAACAAATCGCAACATTGATGGATCCGTACAAGTGATATATACATATGGATGTTTCCACCAAAATGTAAGCCGAAAATGCAAGTAAATGAGTTCAAACGGCTTTATAACTTTAAATAACTTTTTATAACTCTAAATTTCAGAAGGCAAAACGGTGGAGAGAACTAAAAAAATAAAAAAATAAAGTTAATTGTATATGTATTATTAGTAAAAATATTGTATGAGGGAGAATATGACACGCCCGTTATCACAATTTACTTCAAAATAAAACCAACAACGAATTCCTTTTGATTAAATATTAGTTGTAATGGTCCATAATATGACTTTATTTAAAGAATGTCTAAGATAGGAAAACCTCACACGATTCGCCGAATTGTGCTTATTTTTACATGTACTCCGAAACCATTTCGGTTTTTGTCACGTCCATTATGACCTCCTTTTCATCAATTTTCCCGACACCAGTGTTCCAATCGCACACTTTTTTTTAAGTCGTACGAATGTCACGTCCCACCCCAGCAAACATTTGGAGTCATAAATGAGTCAATCGGGCCTATCGCGAATTTCACATGAACAATTATTCCCAAAAATTATCGAGCAAAACAAAAACAAATTTTTCCCAATTTGTTTTTGTTTTGCATGTTAAATTATGGGAACAATTTATTCACATGGAATTGGCGATAGGGCTGTTTAAGTAGTCCTATTTCGGAGCACTTATGCTATGAGCACTTACGCATGAGTCCGATATGAGGGTGTTTCCCTTCCTCCGGAGGTCGACTTATATGCGCTTAAATTCATACATCAAATGAGCCTCAATATGAGTCATATTGGACTCTTATTGGCCTCATGTACGGCTCATTTCATATATGAATCATTTCAGCCTCTTTTTGAGGCTCTTATCGGCCTCATAAATTACGACATACGGACTCTTATTTTAGGTTGTTCTTTGAATCTTATTGAACGCATTATATTTGCAAAGGCATTCAGCTAAAATTTCTCTCTAATAACATACATACATGCTTACGTGCATATACACATTCCAACATGCAGGGACGGTTTCGGTTAAGGCCACGAGTTATCTGAGTGTTTATGGCGTTAAGTGCTGTTGTTGTACTGTGCACTTTACGGAAACCATGCTGATGCTTCGCTGGGGTCAAGTGGTTTGTGAAGTACGGGAGTAGCAAGGCCTCGAGTGTCTTCGCTACCGGGGAAAGGAGTGTTATCGGACGATAAGAATCTCCTTTGTTCTCAGGTTTCCCCGGTTTGAGCAGTGGGACCACTCTCCCCACCTTCCAGATGTCTGGGATGATGAGAGTGGCCATAGACAAGTTGAGGACCTCCGTTAGGTACGCTACCCCCGCAGGACCCAAATTTTTCAGCATCAGCATGCATATTCCGTCGGGACCCATGGCTTTGGAGGCTTTCGCCTTCCCGATGGCCACCTGAACTTCACCGCAAGTGAAAGCAAGGGGGGCACAGTTTGTTGGCAGTTTGTGCAGCGTTCTGGTCAGTCGACGCTTGGCTTTGTCCACCGGAGGATGAAGTATGAACTGCCGGCTAAAATAGCTCGCGCATCGCTCCGGGTCCGACGAAGCATGGTCGCCGAAGGAAATTTCGAC
>NW_023458753.1:67191-71364 GCF_013731165.1 Rhagoletis pomonella
TATGGTCTGTGGTGTTATTATGTTGTTGTGTTGTGGTGACTGTGTGAGGCTGCTCGGGTGGACTGAGGTTGGCCGTGGAGGCTGCTCTGTTTGAGCAACAGGGGGCCACGTACGACGTGGTCCACTGTCGGTGTGTCCGTAGTCCTGAGCAGACTCTAAGGTGACTCCACCCCTCGCAGGCATTACACTTGACAGAGGTGGAGTTGTGGTGTAGTCGTCTCCGGCATACGCAGCAGGTGTAGATTTCTGGCCCTGGGTTTGACTCGATGCCAGCCCTGAGTAGAAGAATACGTAGTGAATGTAGCCCTATGGACGAATAACTTCTGAGATACTTCTCCGACCTAAACGGGGTTAGATCGCCGAAACAACAGCCCTTGGTCGGGTAAAGCCCGAGTCATTCCGGTACGTAGAACCGGCTGTCGTGGGAATGCCTTTGTTGGTGCTGTAACCGCCTAAGCGATTTTGGCCGAGTCCAAAACAGCACGCCAGTCATTTCTCTTCTGTACTAACTGACGCCAACTGGAAATGCCAAGTGAAGCCAAGTCCTTCTCCACCTGGTCTTTCCAACGCAGAGGAGGCCTTTCTCTTCCTCTGTTACCAGCATCGCGGCCCACGTTGAATACTTTCAGAGCAGGACCGTTTCTGTCCATTCGAACGACATGGCCAAGCCAGCGGAGCCGCTGAATTTTAATTCGCTGCACTATGTCTATATCGTTGTAAAGCTCATACAGCTCATCGTTAAATCGTCTGCGTTATTCGCCATGGCCAACGCGTAAAGGTCCGTAAATCTTTCGCAGAATCTTTCTCTCGAAAACTCCAAGAGTCGCTTCATCACATTTTTTTTTATTGTCCATGCCTCCGCGCCATACACCAGCACAGGCATGATGAGTGACTTATAGAGTGTGATCTTTGTACGACGAGAGAGGACTTTAATTTTCAATTGCCTCCTCAGTCCAAAGTAGCACTTGTTGGCAAGAGTGATACTCTGTTGGATTTCAAGGTTGACATTATTATTGGTGTTAATGCTGGTTCCCAAATAAACGAAGTCGTGCACTTTTTCAAACTTGTAACTGTCAACAGTGACGTGGGTGCCAAGACGCGTATGCTCTGACTGTTTGTGGGATGACAGGAGTAACTTCATTTTGTCCTCGTTCACCACCAGACCCATTCGCTTTGTTTCGCTATCCAATCCCGAGAAGGCAGAAAAGACGTAGCCCTTGTTTTTACCGATAATATCGATGTCGTCGGCATACGCCGGCAATTGTACGCTCTTGTAAAGTATTGTGCCTGAGCGGTTCAGTTCTGCTGCTCGTACTTCCTCGCCACTGTACTTTAATAGCTCAGCTGGCAGGCTGTCAGCTCAAGCAGCTTTATTGGTTTTGCAAGCGCGCTATCTCTTTTCGTACCTCGTCATAGTCAGGTGGTGGAACATCGACTCCAACGTCATCGACTGGGGGCTCGGGTTCGTCTTCTCCACTAATTTCAGCGGTGCTACCATTCAGTAGGGAGGAAGAGTGTTCCCTTCATAATGTAAGTACATTCTGGATATCGGTCACTAGGTCGCCATTGCTGTTCTTACAGGAGTTCGCCCTGGTCTTGAAACCTTCCGTAAGTCGCCTAACCCTCTGGTAAAATTTTCCGGCGTTTTTCCTGTCGGCTAGCATTTCAAGCTCTTCGCACTCACGTATTTTGGCCTCCATTTTCTTATTGCGGCACATACGTCTCGCTTCCTTCTTCAGTTCCCTATAACGGTCCCACATGGCTCGCGTTGCACCCGATCGCAGCGTGGCCCTATAGGCGGCGTCTTTTTTCTCTGCGGCTTCTTGACATTTCTCATCGTACCAGTTGTTCTTTCGAGCTCGCTGAAATCCGACTACTTCTTCGGCGGCGGTACTTAATGAGCGGGAAATGTGGTTCCACTGCTCGCATATGTCGGTTTGTTTGAAGAGTGCTCTCTGAGAGCAGGTGTGAGAGTCGAGTAGCGAAAGCGCTGACTGTCTGTTGTGATTGCAGCTTTTCGTCGTTAAGCTTTCCTTGCATATTTGGGCGCACATTTTTTGCTGCACAGAGGCGCGTGCGTATCTTGGCTGCAACAAGATAGTGGTCCGAGTCGATGTTTGGACCTCGGAGTGTGCGTACGTCTAAAACACTGGAAGCGTGCCTTCCGTCTATCACAACATGATCGATTTGGTTTCTCGTTTTTCGATCCGGAGACAGCCACGTAGCTTGATGGATCTTTTTATGCTTGAACCTAGTACTGCATACTACCATGTTTCAGGCCCCGGCGAAGTCGATCAGCCTCAATCCGTTGTCGGACGTTTCGTCGTGGAGGCTGAATTTTCCGACGGTGGTTCCAAAAATCCCTTCCTTGCCCACCCTGGTATTGAAGTCGCCAAGCACGATTTTTATATAGTGGCGGGGGCAGCACTCGTACGTGCGCTCCAAGCGCTCATAGAAGAGATCCTTGGATGCCTCATCCTTCTCTTCCGTCGGGGCATGGGCGCAGATGAGCGAGATGTTGAAGAATCTAGCTTTGATGCGGATTGTGGCTAGACGTTCGTCCACCGGGGTAAACGCCAGTACTCGGCGACGGAGTCTCTCTCCTACCACGAATCTAACACCGAATTTGCGCTTCTTTACGTGGCAACTGTAGTAGACGTCGCAAGGCTTCACAATTACTTTTCCTTGCCCCGTCCATCGCATTTCTTGGATGGCGGTGATGTCAGCCTTCGTCTTCCCGAGAACATCAACCAGCCGGGCAGAGGCACCTTCCCCATTAAGGGTCCAGATATTCCAGGTGCATACCCTTAAATCACAGTCCTTTATACGTTTGCCGTGGTCGTCATCAAAAAAAGGGGTCTCATCCGAGGCGGTTTGTTCTTTTTCATTGGGCGGGGTTTTAACGTGGAGGGACCCAAACCCAGCGCACGCGAAGTTTTATGCCTTCTTACTTTAGCTCGCTCTCCAGCGGGTGTTAGGTTGCTACCCACAGGATACGTGGATATAAATATCCGGACGTTGTGAGCTGCGATTTGAACCGTCCGCACAAGAATCGGTTTTACTTTTTCGAAAAGAGTTGCCACCTTTAAAAACTTATATTCAAATTATAACAAAAACTAAATTATTACAAAATGGGTATTATTAACCGAAATGGCTATGAAAAGCTTTGTTTCTTAACTGAACTATAGGAGGGTTGCCACCTGTTTAAAAAATCATATTAGGTAAGAAAAATATGTACCACCCTATGGGTACCAAACGAAAGGGGTTTCAGAAAGTAGTAGTTTGAAAATATTTTGAAGAGGGTTGCCACCTGCTTGAAATATCGAATTTAGTTTACTTATACACAAGTTATATGGGACATCAAAATATGGATGTCAAACGAGGAGTGTTGACAAGTCTTTAGATTGAACGCTAAGAATATTTTTCAGGTGTTGAAAAAGGATTGCCACCTGTTTAAGAAGTTAAATACAAATTATTTAATAAGTGTAATGAATTACTAAAATATGGGTATCAATCGAAGGGGGTTTGAAATACTTTTATTTCTGAACTGTACTTAGGGGGCTGCCACATCTTTAAAAAAATCAAATTCCACTAAATTTATCAGTTAATTAAAATATGTATCGCGATGTCAGGCGAAGGAGAGTTAACAAGGATAAAGCTAGAAAACACTTTTGAATAGGGCTGCCACCAGTTTGAAAGGTCTTACTCAATTAACTAATACAAAAAGTATAATAATAGATTGGCGCTTACACATATGTTAGTGTTTGGCCGAGCTTCTCCTCCGATTTGTGGCGTGCGCCTTGATGTTGTCACACAAACCGGAGGGACCTACAGTTTTACGCCGACTCCGAACGGCAATTGTATTTTTGTGAGAAGCTGTTTTTCATGGCAGAAATACACTCGGAGGTTTGCCATTGCCTGCCGAGGGACAAAAAGTATATGAAATATAAAAATACCGTAGTCAAACGAAGGAATGTTAGGAAATCTTTAGTTTGACCATTTGGAATGTTTGAAGAGCGTTGCTAGGTGTTTAAAAAGATACATTCAAATTATTCAATTATTTAGGAGGGTTGCCATATGTTCGAAAAATCAAATTCAGATTAGCTCTTCAGTTTATTGAAATACATGTGTATCACAATGTCAGACGAAAGAGATTTAAAAAGATTTTAGTTT
>NW_023458753.1:71464-73071 GCF_013731165.1 Rhagoletis pomonella
TGTCCACCGGAGGATGCAGTATGAACTGCCGGCTAAAATAGCTCGCGTATCGCTCCGGGCCCGACGAAGCATGGTCGCCGAAGGAAATTTCGACCCTGTCGTCGTGCTTCGTCGGATTGGACAGCGACCTCACGGTTGACCAAAGCTTGCTCACACTAGAGGTGAAGTTACAGGTCTTCAGATGCTCCTCCCACTTCTTCCGCTTATGTACGTTTACTAGTTGCCGAATCTCCGCGTTGAGATCCCTGATACGGGGATCTCCGGGATCGGCCTGACGAAGGCTATCACGCTGATCGGCTAGAACAGCCGCTTCGGCAGGGAAGTTTGGACGTGGGTCCGTTATACATCCTGCCGGTATGAAGCGAGCTGCAACAGTAGTGACAGCCCTGCGGAACTTACGTTCACCGAGATGGACGTCGGTTGGTGTGGGGAGCGCTGTGAAGGTGTTTTCAGAAAACTCCGCGTAACCTTTCCAATCAGCTTTAGAAAAGTTGATATAGGTCCGGGGTTTGGCGGAGGCAAAGTCGGTTGGTTTATCTATCGAGATGACTATGGGTAGGTGGTCTGATGCTAAAGTCAGCATAGGTCGCCATGTTATGCTGTTTATCAGACCAGCGCTGACTATGGTGATGGCTGGCGAGCTACTGCAGTTACCCATAATCCTGGTGGGTGCGTCGTCGTTCATTGTGCAGAATGTCGAATCGTCTATCTGCTCAGCCAAGTCTGTTCCCCTACGATCGTTTGACAGGCTTGAGTGCCAAAGATCGTGGTGCGCATTAAAGTCACCCACTACCATACGGTTTTCACCTCTGAGGAGCGCACATATGTCAGGGTGATATCCTGCCGGCCAGCAGGTGACAGGGGGTATGTATATGTTAAATATTTCGAGCTCAACATCGCCTGACCGGATAGCGATGCCCTGACATTCTAGGGTGGTATCCCTGCGGTCGATGTCTGCTTCGATAAGACGATACTGCACGGTGTGGTGCGTGATGAACGCTAAGCCACCACCA
Source organism: Rhagoletis pomonella (assembly GCF_013731165.1). Lineage (NCBI taxonomy): Eukaryota > Metazoa > Arthropoda > Insecta > Diptera > Tephritidae > Rhagoletis > Rhagoletis pomonella. The sequence continues at coordinate 72,478 of NW_023458753.1, forward strand.
TTATCTCGCTCGCGATCTCGACGGTGCACGTTGTATCCGGCCCAATTCAACAAAGTTGAATTACTGTGCAACTTCGTCGCTTGGACCGCAGCTATCAATATACCATGCTGACACATGAAGACGGTTATCTCCTCAATCTTGCTCTGTAGCCCGTTACAGTTAAATTGAAGGAGCTTCATGTGGTTCGGGAGACGTGTCGTGATGTGGGGTGTAAGTGATGTGTGTGTTCCTACCGCCGTTGGCTGTGTGCGCTGCTGTAATGGTTGCCGCCCTGTGGTGGTGGCGGGAGGCGTCGCAGTTGGGGTCTGCGACCGAGCAGCGCAACACGGGCCCTCGGAGTTCCCAGTACAATCTCACGTGGTACGCAGACCTGAGCATGCCCTAAAGTGGCACCTGCCAAGGCAGGTGTTGCACTTGACTGATGTCACATTACGGAATATCCTGGTCTGACATACCGTGCAGATTGTAGGGGGAACCAGGAGTTGTTGGCGGCGGCGTGTGGGTGGTGGTGCGGTTGTGTGTGTTATGTGGTCTGTCGTGGCTGTGGTATGGTCTGTGGTGTTATTATGTTGTTGTGTTGTGGTGACTGTGTGA
>NW_023458753.1:73171-74259 GCF_013731165.1 Rhagoletis pomonella
AGAAGGGTGCGGAGAAGGTGTAGCCCTAGGATCGAGCAACGTTTGATAGATTTCGCCGACCTAAACGGGGTTAGATCGCCGAAACAACAGCCCTTGTTCGGGTAAAACCCGAGTCATTCCGGTACGTAGAACCGGCTGTTGTTCGGGAATGATTGTGGGTGGTATAAATTCAATCTGGTGGGTAAATTCAATCTGTGGTTTATCTTATAAATTTTAATCCCATATAGATATGTATATATTTGTATGTTTCTATTTATTAATTTTTTGGTTATAATGTGTTTTTTGTTGTATTTCATGTTTTGTGACAGATTTAATTAAACGAAATTGCCCCTGAAGAAGCTAAAAATGTTTTTTCGAAACTTTGGGCCAGAAAGTGAAATAACGTAGTTTTATTTGCACAAAAAAACATAGATCAGACCAGCCTGGTAACATAAAATTGAATACATTGCATAATGTTAATATCGTTCAAACTATTATAAAGTAAAATACTGTACATACTTTTCAATTTCCGCTCCTAAATACGCTCCAAACACCTTCCCAGCAACCACTAATATATAGTTGCCTGAATACACACTTTGTAGCAACTGCAGTTGCCAGTTGAGCGTTAGGAACAAGTGCAGAATAAGGTCCGTTTTTCGAAAATTCACCCTTTGCCCCTCCATAGCCACGAAAATATAAGTTTGCTCCAAAAAATGTGTATGCCTTTAAAATCAGAAAAAAGGCGGACCAGGCTCACTTCCTCGTTGTTTTTAGCTTAACGGGCCGTATTCTGCACTTAAGCCAGTTGCCATCTTAATATCGTTTCGGCAACTAGCAACGCAACTGAAATGCGGTTGCTATCGATAATCGACCCATCAAGGCGAATTTATATATTTGCTTCGCCTCATGGCTTTAAATGTCAAATTGAAAAATTTTGTTTGAATTTCCACACACACACTTTCAGATTTTGACAGTTCATGCCGTCCAAGCAAAAACTAAATGTAAATTTTTGTTTTTGTACTCCTTATATTAATTCGCCTTGGGACCCTTTATATCCAAATATGAGTTTTCAAAATAAGTATACTTAGCAACTAGGTTTGAATCAGAAT
>NW_023458753.1:74359-78855 GCF_013731165.1 Rhagoletis pomonella
ATGGTATACACATTTTTTGGAGCAAACTTATATTTTCGTGGCTATGGGGGACAAAGGGTGAATTTTCGAAAAACAGACCTTATTCTGCACTTGTTCCCAACGCTCAACTGGCAACTGCAGTTGCTACAAAGTGTGTATTCAGGCAACTAGATATTAGTGGTTGCTGGGAACGTTTTTGGAGCGTATTTAGGAGCGGAAATTGAAAAGTATGTAAAGTATTTTACTTTATAATAGTTTGAACGATATTGGGCCGTATGAATAAAAACTAAGCAATTGCTTTTTCTTAAAATTTCATACCTTTTATTTCAATTTTGTTTGAATAAATTGAGTAAATGAACTGAAATTTTAAGAAAAAGCAATTGCTTATTTTTATTCATACGGCCCATTAACATTATGCAATGTATTCAATTTTATGTTACCAGGCTGGTCTGATCTATGTATTTTGTGCAAATAAAACTACGTTATTTCACTTTCTGGCCCAAAGTTTCGAAAAAACATTTTTAGCTTCTTCAGGGGCAATTTCGTTTAATTAAATCTGTCACAAAACATGAAATACAAAAACACATTATAACCAAAAAATTAATAAATAGAAACATACAAATATATACATATCTATATGGGATTAAAATTTATAAGATAAACCACAGATAGAATTTATACCACCCACAATCATTCCCACGACAGCCGGTTATACGTACCGGAATGAGTCGGGTTTTACCCGACCAAGGGCTGTTGTTTCGGCGATCTAACCCCGTTTAGGTCGGCGAAATCCATCAAACGTTGCTCGATCCTAGGGCTACACCTTCTCCGCACCCTTCTGCTCAGGGCTGGCATAGAGTCAAACCCAGGGCCAGAAATCTACACCTGCTGCGTATGCCAGAGACGACTGCATACAAACTCCACCTCGGTCAGGTGCAATGCCTGTGACGGGTGGAGTCACCTCCGTAACTGCTCGGGCCTGCGTAGGCACCGGCAATGGACCACGTCGTTCGTGGCCCCATGCTGTGCGAACCGGACCGCCTCCACGGCAAACCACCACCCACCTGGGCAGCACACAATCAACACACCCACACCCCAACACAACACAACAATAGACACACAAGCAAACACAATACCACCCACACACCGCCGCCGGCAACTCCTAGTCCCTCCGACAATCTGCTCTGTTTGTCAGTCCAGAATATACCGTAACGGGACATCAGTCAAATGCAACTCTTGCCTCGGCTGGTGCCACTTTAGGGCGAGCTCAGGACTTCGCAACACACGAGATTGGACGAGTGACTATGTGGGCCAGTGCTGTGCTGCCCCGTCGCATCCCTCCCCCGCGACGCCGCCAACCACCACCACAAGGCAGCACCCCCTTTTGCAGCACGTACAGCAGAGGACCGGCAGGCAACACAAATCTTTAACACCACACATCACAATCGGTCTCCCAAGGCATACAAAGGTGCTACAATTTAACTGTAACGGACTCCAGAGCAAGATCGAGGAGATAACTGTCTTTATGGGAAGGCATGGAATAATAATAGCTGCGGTCCAAGAGACGAAGTTGCACGGAAATTCAACCCTCTTGAATTGCGCCGGATACAACGTGCACCGTCGAGATCGCGAGCGAGATAATGGTGGAGGTTTAGCGTTCATCACGCACCACACCGTGCAGTATCGTCTCATTGAAGCAGACATCGACCGCAGAATTACCATCCTAGAATGTCAGGGTATTGCTATCCGGTCAGGCGATGTTGAGCTCGATATATTTAACGTATACATACCCCCTGTCACCAGCTGCCCGGCAGGATATCACCCTGAAATAGGTGCGCTACTCAGAGGTAAAAACCCTATGGTAGTTGGTGACTTCAACGCGTACACGATCTCTGGCACTCGAGCCTGTCAAATGATCGTAGGGGAATACATCTGGCTGAGCAGATAGACGATTCGACATTCTGCACAATGAACGACGACACACCCATCAGGATTATGCTGCTGCAGCTCCCCAGATCTAACAATTGTCAGCGCTGGTCTGCAGATGAGCGAGATGTTGAAGAATCTAGCTTTGCTGCGGATTGTGGCTAGACGTTCGTCCACCGGGGTAAACGCCAGTACTCGGCGACGGAGTCTCTCTCCTACCACGAATCTAACACCGAATTTGCGCTCCTTTACGTGGCAACTGTAGTAGACGTCGCAGGGCTTCACAATTACTTTTCCTTGCCCCGTCCATCGCATCTCTTGGATGGCGGTGATGTCAGCCTTCGTCTTCCCGAGAACATCAACCAGCCGGGCAGAGGCACCTTCCCCATTAAGGGTCCAGATATTCCAGGTGCATACCCTTAAATTACAGTCCTTTATACGTTTGCCGTGGTCGTCATCAAAAAAAGGGGTCTCATCCGAGGCGGTTTGTTCTCTTTCATTGGGCGGGGTTTTAACGTGGAGGGACCCAAACCCAGTGCACGCGAAGTTTTATGCCTTCTTACTTTAGCTCGCTTTTAAACGGGTGTTAGGTTGCTACCCACATGATACGTGGATATAAATATCCGGACGTTGTGAGCTGCGATGTGAACCGTCCGCACAAGAATCGGTTTTACTTTTTCGAAAAGAGTCTCCACCTTTAAAAACTTATATTCAAATAATAAAAAAAAATAAATTATTACAAAATGGGTATTAACCGAAATGGTTATGAAAAGCTTTGTTTCTTAGCTGAACTATAGGAGGGTTGCCACCTGTTTAAAAAATCATATTAGGTAAGAAAAATATGTACCACCCTATGGGTACCAAACGAAAGGGGTTTCAGAAAGTAGTAGTTTGAAAATATTTTGAAGAGGGTTGCCACCTGCTTGAAATATCGAATTTAGTTTACTTATACACAAGTTATATGAGACATCAAAATATGGATGTCAAACGAGGAGTGTTGAGAAATCTTTAGATTGAACGCTAAGAATATTTTTCAGGTGTTGAAAGAGGATTGCCACCTGTTTAAGAAGTTAAATTCAAATTATTTAATAAGTGTAATGAATTATTAAAATATGGGTATCAATCGAAGGGGGTTTGAAAAGCTTTTATTTCTGAACTGTACTTGCCACATCTTTAAAAAAATCAAATTCCACTTAATTTATCAATTAATTAAAATATGTATCGCGATGTCAGGCGAAGGAGAGTTAACAAGGATAAAGCTTGAAAACACTTTTGAATAGGGCTGCCACCAGTTTGAAAGGTCTTACTCAATTAACTAATACAAAAAGTATAATAATAGATTGGCGCTTACACATATGTTAGTGTTTGGCCGAGCTTCTCCTCCGATTTGTGGCGTGGGCCTTGATGTTGTCACACAAAACGGAGGGACCTACAGTTTTACGCCGACTCCGAACGTCGATTTTATTTTTATGAGAAGCTGTTTTTCATGGCAGAAATACACTCGGAGGTTTGCCATTGCCTGCCGAGGGATAAAAAGTATATGAAATATAAAAATACCGTAGTCAAACGAAGGAATATTAGGAAATCTTTAGTTTGACCATTTGGAATGTTTGAAGAGCGTTGCTAGGTGTTTAAAAAGATACATTCAAATTATTCAATTATTTAGGAAGGTTGCCATATGCTCGAAGATTCAAATTCAGATTAGCTCTTGAGTTTATTGAAATACGTGTGTATCACAATGTCAGAGAAAAGATTTTAGTTTGGGAATACTTTTGAAAACGAATTTCAAAAATGACAGGTCAAATTAAATACCTTACCTGTAGATGTATGGTAAAGTTTGTTTGTTAAGCACTTTTTTATCGATATAGGGTGATTTGAAATTTGATGAAACTAAAACATGCCCTATCTCTTTTAACTCTGACTAACATTTGGAATATTTTTTAAGTTTGTGAAATTAAATTTTGGGCGTTTTAACGCAATGCGGGTTCACTAGTAATTGTTATAAAGCCATAAAATAACAAAAACAAACAACTTAAGGACGGGCACACCTAAAACTTAAACATTCTTAAAATAGGATACCAATTAACAAAAACCAACAACCACATCGTCAAGTTTAAATAGCACTGAAATAGCTGCGCTTATGTAACTACGTTTTCATTGAGCTTTCCCATTTTTATTCCAGTGGCGCAAATAATAAAAAAGACTACCAGGATTGATGTATTGATCTATATATGTACGTAATGTGTATCCATAAATACTGATAAATTAGGATATCCGCTTAATATCGGCTAATTTTACTATCCGGATATTCTGATTCAAACCTAGTTGCTAAGTATACTTATTTTGAAAACTCATATTTGGATATAAAGGGTCGCAAGGCGAATTAATATAAAGAGTACAAAAACAAAAATTTACATGTAGTTTTTGCTTTGACGGCATGAACTGTCAAAATCTGAAAGTGTGTGTGTGGAAATTCAAACAAAATTTTTCAATTTGACATTTAAAGCCATGAGGCGAAGCAAATATATAAATTCGCCTTGATGTGTCGATTATCGATAGCAACCGCATTTCAGTTGCGTTGCTAGTTGCCG
>NW_023458753.1:78955-90603 GCF_013731165.1 Rhagoletis pomonella
CTCCGAGTCCGACGAAGCGTGGTCACCAAAGTCTATCTCGACTCTGTCGTCGCGCTTCATCGGGTTGGACAACGACCTCACGGTTGACCAAAGCTTGCTCACACCAGAGGCGAAGTTGCAGGTCTTCAGATGCTCTTCCCATTTCTTCCGCTTATGTACGTTCACAAGTTGCCGAATCTCCGAATTGAGATCCCTAATACGGGGATTTCCGGGATCGGCCTGACGAAGGTTGTCGCGCTCATCAGCTAGAACAGCCGCTTCGGCAGGAAAATTCGGACGTGGATCCTTAATACATCCTGCTGGGATGAAGCGAGCTGCAGCAGCGGTGACAACCCTGCGGAACTTACGTTCACCATCATGGACGTCGGTTGGTATGGGTAGTGCAGTGAAGGCGCCCTCAGTAACATCCGTGAAGCCTTTGCAGTCAGCTTTGGAAAAGTTGACATAAGTCCGGTGATTCACGGAAGCAAAGTCGGCAGGTTTATCAATCGAGATGACTATGGGCCGATGGTCTGATGCTAGAGTCAGCATAGGTCGCCATGATACGCTGTTTATCAGACCAGCGCTGACAATTGTTAGATCTGGGGAGCTGAAGCAGCTGCCCATAATCCTGATGGGTGCGTCGTCGTTCATTGTGCAGAATGTCGAATCGTCTATCTGCTCAGCCAGATGTTTTCCCCTACGATCATTTGAGAAGGTCGAGTGCCAGAGATCGTGGTGCGCGTTGAAGTCACCAACTACCATAGGGTTTTTACCTCTGAGTAGCGCACCTATTTCAGGGTGATATCCTGCCGGGCAGCTGGTGACAGGGGGTATGTATACGTCAAATATTTCGAGCTCAACATCGCCTGACCGGATAGCAATACCCTGACATTCTAGGATGGTATCCCTGCGGTCGATGTCTGCTTCAATGAGACGATACTGCACAGTGTGGTGCGCGAAGAACGCTAAACCTCCACCATTATCTCGCTCGCGATCTCGACGGTGCACGTTGTATCCGGCGCAATTCAAGAGGGTTGAATTTCCGTGCAACTTCGTCTCTTGGACCGCAGCTATTATTATTCCATGCCTTCGCATAAAGACAGTTATCTCCTCGATCTTGCTCTGGAGTCCGTTACAGGTAAATTGTAGCACCTTTGTATGCCTTGGGAGACCGATTGTGATGTGTGGTGTTAAAGAGTTGTGTTGCCTGCCGGCCCCCTGCTGTACGTGCTGCAAAAGGGGGTGCTGCCTTGTGGTGGTGGTTGGCGGCGTCGCGGGGGAGGGATGCGACGCGGCAGCACAGCACTGGCCCACATAGTCACTCGTCCAATCTCGTGTGTTGCGAAGTCCTGAGCTCGCCCTAAAGTGGCACCAGCCGAGGCAAGAGTTGCACTTGACTGATGTCACGCTACGGTATATTCTGGACTGGCAAACAGAGTAGATTGTCGGAGGGACTAGGAGTTGCCGGCGGCGGTGTGTGGGTGGTATTGTGTTTGCTTGTGTGTCTATTGTTGTGTTGTGTTGGGGTGTGGGTGTGTTGATTGTGTGCTGTCCAGGTGGGTGGTGGTTTGCCGTGGAGGCGGTCCGGTTCGCACAGCATGGGGCCACGAACGACGTGGTCCATTGCCGGTGCCTACGCAGGCCCGAGCAGTTACGGAGGTGACTCCACCCGTCACAGGCATTGCACCTGACCGAAGTGGAGTTTGTATGCAGTCGTCTCTGGCATGCGCAGCAGGTGTAGATTTCTGGCCCTGGGTTTGACTCTATGCCAGCCCTGAGCAGAAGGGTGCGGAGAAGGTGTAGCCCTAGGATCGCGCAACGTTTGATGGATTTCGCCGACCTAAACGGGGTTAGATCGCCGAAACAACAGCCCTTGGTCGGATAAAACCCGAGTCATTCCGGTACGTAGAACCGGCTGTCGTGGGAATGAGTGTGGGTGGTATAAATTCATTCTGGTGGGTAAATTCAATCTGTGGTTTATCTTATAAATTTTAATCCCATATAGATATGTATATATTTGTATGTTTCTATTTATTAATTTTTTGGTTATAATGTGTTTTTTGTTGTATTTCATGTTTTGTGACAGATTTAATTAAACGAAATTGCCCCTGAAGAAGCTAAAAATGTTTTTTCGAAACTTTGGGCCAGAAAGTGAAATAACGTAGTTTTATTTGCACAAAAAAACATAGATCAGACCAGCATGGTAACATAAAATTGAATACATTGCATAATGTTAATATCGTTCAAACTATTATAAAGTAAAATACTTTACATACTTTTCAATTTCCGCTCCTAAATACGCTCCAAAAACCTTCCCAGCAACCACTAATATCTAGTTGCCTGAATACACACTTTGTAGCAACTGCAGTTGCCAGTTGAGCGTTAGGAACAAGTGCAGAATAAGGTTCGTTTTTCGAAAATTCACCCTTTGCCCCTCCATAGCCACGAAAATATAAGTTTGCTCCAAAAAATGCGTATGCCATTAAAATCAGAAAAAAGGCGGACCAGGCTCACTTCCTCGTTGTTTCTAGCTTAACGGGCCGTATTCTGCACTTAAGCCAGTTGCCATCTTAATATCGTTTCGGCAACTAGCAACGCAACTGAAATGCGGGTGCTATCGATAATCGATCCATCAAGGCGAATTTATATATTTGCTTCGCCTCATGGCTTTAAATGTCAAATTGAAAAATTTTGTTTGAATTTCCACACACACACTTTCAGATTTTGACAGTTCATGTCGTCTAAGCAAAAACTAAATGTAAATTTTTGTTTTTGTACTCCTTATATTAATTCGCCTTGCGACCCTTTATATCCAAATGTGAGTTTTCAAAATAAGTATACTTAGCAACTAGGTTTGAATCAGAATATCCGGATAGTAAAATTAGCCGATATTAAGCGGATATTCTAATTTATCAGTATTTATGGATACACATTACGTACATACATAGATCAATACATCAATCCTGGTAGTCTTTTTTATTATTTGCACCACTGGAATAAAAATGGGAAAGCTCAATGAAAACGTAGTTACATAAGCGCAGCTATTTCAGTGCTATTTAAACTTGACCATGTGGTTGTTGGTTTTGTTGGTTTTTGTTAATTGGTATCCTATTTTTAGAATGTTTAAGTTTTAGGTGTGCTCGTCCTTAAGTTATTTGTTTTTGTTATTTTGTGGCCTTATAAAAATTACTAGTGAACCCGCATTGCCTTAAAATGCCCAAAATTTAATTTCACAAACTTAAAAAATATTCCAAATGTTAGTCAGAGTTAAAAGAGATAGGGCATGTTTTAGTTTCATCAAATTTCAAATCACCCTTTATCGATAAAAAAGTGCTTAACTAAAAAACAAAATAAAAACTTTACCATACATCTACAGGTAAGGTATTTAATTTGACCTCTCATTTTTGAAATTCGTTTTCAAAAGTATTCCCAAACTAAAATCTTTTTAAATCTCTTTCGTCTGACATTGTGATACACATGTATTTCAATAAACTGAAGAGCTAATCTGAATTTGATTTTTCGAACATATCGCAACCCTCCTAAATAATTGAATAATTTGAATGTATCTTTTTAAACACCTAGCAACGCTCTTCAAACATTCCAAATGGTCAAACTAAAGATTTCCTAACATTCCTTCGTTTGACTACGGTATTTTTATATTTCATATACTTTTTGTCCCTCGGCAGGCAATGGCAAACCTCCGAGTGTATTTCTGCCATGAAAAACAGCTTCTCACAAAAATACAATCGCCGTTCGGAGTCGGCGTAAAACTGTAGGTCCCTCCGGTTTGTGTGACAACATCAAGGCGCACGCCACAAATCGGAGGAGAAGCTCGGCCAAACACTAACATATGTGTAAGCGCCAATCTATTATTATACTTTTTGTATTAGTTAATTGAGTAAGACCTTTCAAACTGGTGGCAGCCCTATTCAAAAGTGTTTTCTAGCTTTATCCTTGTTAACTCTCCTTCGCCTGACATCGCGATACATATTTTAATTAACTGATAAATTAAGTGGAATTTGATTTTTTTAAAGATGTGGCAGCCCCCTAAGTACAGTTCAGAAATAAAAGTTTTTCAAACCCCCTTCGATTGATACCCATATTTTAATAATTCATTACACTTATTAAATAATTTGTATTTAACTTCTTAAACAGGTGGCAATCCTCTTTCAACACCTGAAAAATATTCTTAGCGTTCAATCTAAAGACTTGTCAACACTCCTCGTTTGACATCCATATTTTGATGTCCCATATAACTTGTGTATAAGTAAACTAAATTCGATATTTCAAGCAGGTGGCAACCCTCTTCAAAATATTTTCAAACTACTACTTTCTGAAACCCCTTTCGTTTGGCACCCATAGGGTGGTACATATTTTTCTTACCTAATATGATTTTTTAAACAGGTGGCAACCCTCCTATAGTTCAGCTAAGAAACAAAGCTTTTCATAGCCATTTCGGTTAATAATACCCATTTTGTAATAATTTAGTTTTTGTTATAATTTGAATATAAGTTTTTAAAGGTGGCAACTCTTTTCGAAAAAGTAAAACCGATTCTTGTGCGGACGGTTCAAATCGCAGCTCACAACGTCCGGATATTTATATCCACGTATCCTGTGGGTAGCAACCTAACACCCGTTGGAGAGCGAGCTAAAGTAAGAAGGCATAAAACTTCGCGTGCGCTGGGTTTGGGTCCCTTCACGTTAAAACCCCGCCCAATGAAAAAGAACAAACCGCCTCGGATGAGACCCCTTTTTTTGATGACGACCACGGCAAACGTATAAAGGACTGTGATTTAATGCACCTAGAATATCTGGACCCTTAATGGGGAAGGTGCCTCTGCCCGGCTGGTTGATGTTCTCGGGAAGACGAAGGCTGACATCACCGCCATCCAAGAAATGCGATGGACGGGGCAAGGAAAAGTAATTGTGAAGCCTTGCGACGTCTACTACAGTTGCCACGTAAAGAAGCGCAAATTCGGTGTTAGATTCGTGGTAGGAGAGAGACTCCGTCGCCGAGTACTGGGTGGGCAAGGAAGGGATTTTTGGAACCACCGTCGGAAAATTCAGCCTCCACGACGAAACGTCCGACAACGGATTGAGGCTGATCGACTTCGCCGGGGCCCGAAACATGGTAGTATGCAGTACTAGGTTCAAGCATAAAAAGATCCATCAAGCTACGTGGCTGTCTCCGGATCGAAAAACGAGAAACCAAATCGATCATGTTGTGATAAACGGAAGGCACGCTTCCAGTGTTTTAGACGTACGCACACTCCGAGGTCCAAACATCGACTCGGACCACTATCTTGTTGCAGCCAAGATACGCACGCGCCTCTGTGCAGCAAAAAATGTGCGCCCAAATATGCAAGGAAAGCTTAACGACGAAAAGCTGCAATCACAACAGACAGCCAGCGCTTTCGCTACTCGACTCTCACACCTGCTCTCAGAGAGCACTCTTCAAACAAACCGACATATGCGAGCAGTGGAACCACATTTCCCGCTCATTAAGTACCGCCGCCGAAGAAGTAGTCGGATTTCAGCGAGCTCGAAAGAACAACTGGTACGATGAGAAATGTCAAGAAGCCGCAGAGAAAAAAGACGCCGCCTATAGGGCCACGCTGCGATCGGGTGCAACGCGAGCCATGTGGGACCGTTATAGGGAACTGAAGAAGGAAGCGAGACGTATGTGCCGCAATAAGAAAAGGGATGCCGAAATACGTGAGTGCGAAGAGCTTGAAATGCTAGCCGACAGGAAAATCGCCGGAAAATTTTACCAGAGGGTTAGGCGACTTACGGAAGGTTTCAAGACCAGGGCGAACTCCTGTAAGAACAGCAATGGCGACCTTAGGACCGATATCCAGAATGTACTTACATTATGAAGGGAACACTTTTCCTCCCTACTGAATGGTAGCACCGCTGAAATTAGTGGAGAAGACGAACCCGAGCCCCCAGTCGATGACGTTGGAGTCGATGTTCCACCACCTGACTATGACGAGGTACGAAAAGAGATAGCGCGCTTGCAAAACCAATAAAGCTGCTTGAGCTGACAGCCTGCCAGCTGAGCTATTAAAGTACGGTGGCGAGGAAGTACGAGCCGCAGAACTGAACCGCTCAGGCACAATACTTTACAAGAGCGTACAATTGCCGGCGTATGCCGACGACATCGATATTATCGGTAAAAACAAGGGCTACGTCTTTTCTGCCTTCTCGGGATTGGATAGCGAAGCAAAGCGAATGGGTCTGGTGGTGAACGAGGACAAAATGAAGTTACTCCTGTCATCCCACAAACAGTCAGAGCATACGCGTCTTGGCACTTACGTCACTGTTGACAGTTACAAGTTTGAAAAAGTACACGACTTCGTTTATTTGGGAACCAGCATTAACACCAATAATAATGTCAACCTTGAAATCCAACAGAGTATCACTCTTGCCAACAAGTGCTACTTTGGACTGAGGAGGCAATTGAAAATTAAAGTCCTCTCTCGTCGTACAAAGATCACACTCTATAAGTCACTCATCATGCCTGTGCTGGTGTATGGCGCGGAGGCATGGACAATAAAAAAAATGTGATGAAGCGACTCTTGGATTTTTCGAGAGAAAGATTCTGTGAAAGATTTACGGACCTTTACGCGTTGGCCATGGCGAATAACGCAGACGATTTAACGATGAGCTGTATGAGCTTTACAACGATATAGACATAGTGCAGCGAATTAAAATTCAGCGGCTCCGCTGGCTTGGCCATGTCGTTCGAATGGATAGAAACGGTCCTGCTCTGAAAGTATTCAACGTGGGCCGCGATGCTGGTAACAGAGGAAGAGAAAGGCCTCCTCTGCGTTGGAAAGACCAGGTGGAGAAGGACTTGGCTTCATTTGGCATTTCCAGTTGGCGTCAGTTAGTACAGAAGAGAAATGACTGGCGTGCTGTTTTGGACTCGGCCAAAATCGCTTAGGCGGTTACAGCACCAACAAAGGCATTCCCACGACAGCCGGTTCTACGTACCGGAATGAGTCGGGTTTTACCCGACCAAGGGCTGTTGTTTCGGCGATCTAACCCCGTTTAGGTCGGCGAAGTATCTCAGAAGTTATTCGTCCATAGGGCTACATTCACTACGTATTCTTCTACTCAGGGCTGGCATCGAGTCAAACCCAGGGCCAGAAATCTACACCTGCTGCGTATGCCGGAGACGACTACACCACAACTCCACCTCTGTCAAGTGTAATGCCTGCGAGGGGTGGAGTCACCTTAGAGTCTGCTCAGGACTACGGACACACCGACAGTGGACCACGTCGTACGTGGCCCCCTGTTGCTCAAACAGAGCAGCCTCCACGGCCAACCTCAGTCCACCCGAGCAGCCTCACACAGTCATCACAACACAACAACATAATAACACCACAGACCATACCACAGCCCCGACAGACCACATAACAAACACAACCGCACCACCACCCACACGCCGCCGCCAACAACTCCTGGTTCCCCCTACAATCTGCACGGTATGTCAGACCAGGATATTCCGTAATGTGACATCAGTCAAGTGCAACACCTGCCTGGGCAGGTGCCACTTTAGGGCATGCTCAGGTCTGCGTACCACGCGAGATTGGACTGGGAACTCCGAGGGCCCGTGTTGCGCTGCTCGGTCGCAGACCCCAACTGCGACGCCTCCCGCCACCACCACAGGGCGGCAACCATTACAGCAGCGCACACAGCCAACGGCGGTAAGAACACACATATCTCTTACACCCCACATCACGACACGTCTCCCGAACCACATGAAGCTCCTTCAATTTAACTGTAACGGGCTACAGAGCAAGATTGAGGAGATAACCGACTTCATGTGTCGGTCAATATACCATTGATAGCTGCGGTCCAAGAGACGAAGTTGCACAGTAATTCAACTTTGTTGAATTGGGCCGGATACAGCGTGCACCGTCGAGATCGCGAGCGAGATAATGGTGGTGGCTTAGCGTTCATCACGCACCACACCGTGCAGTATCGTCTTATCGAAGCAGACATCGACCGCAGGGATACCACCCTAGAATGTCAGGGCATCGCTATCCGGTCAGGCGATGTCGAGCTCGAAATATTTAACATATACGTACCCCCTGTCACCTGCTGGCCGGCAGGATATCACCCTGACATATGTGCGCTCCTCATAGGTGAAAACCGTATGGTAGTAGGTGACTTTAATGCGCACCACGATCTTTGGCACTCAAACCTGTCAAACGATCGTAGGGGAACAGACTTGGCTGAGCAGATAGACGATTCGACATTCTGCACAATGAACGACGACGCACCCACCAGGATTATGGGTAACTGCAGTAGCTCGCCAGACATCACCATAGTCAGCGCTGGTCTGATAAACAGCATAACATGGCGACCTATGCTGACTTTAGCATCAGACCACCTACCCATAGTCATCTCGATAGATAAACCAACCGACTTTGCCTCCACCAAACACCGGACCTATATCAACTTTTCTAAAGCTGATTGGAAAGGTTACGCGGAGTTTACTGAAAACACCTTCACAGCGCTCCCCACACCAACCGACGTCCATCTCGGTGAACGTAAGTTCCGCAGGGCTGTCACTGCTGCTGCAGCTCGCTTCATACCGGCATGATGTATAACGGACCCACGTCCAAACTTCCCTGCCGAAGCGGCTGTTCTAGCCGATGAGCGTGATAGCCTTCGTCAGGCCGATCCCGGAGATCCCCGTATCAGGGATCTCAACGCGGAGATTCGGCAACTAGTAAACGTACATAAGCGGAAGAAGTGGGAGAGGCATCTGAAGACCTGTAACTTCACCTCTGGTGTGAGCAAGCTTTGGTCAACCGTGAGGTCGCTGTCCAATCCGACGAAGCACGTTGACAGGGTCGAAATTTCCTTCTGCGACCATGCTTCGTCGGATCCGGAGCGATGCGCGAGCTATTTTAGCCGGCAGTTCATACTGCATCCTCCGGTGGACAAAGCCAAGCGTCGAGTGACCAGGAGGCTGCACAAACTGCCAACAACCTGTGCCCCCCTTGCTTTCACTTGCGGTGAAGTTCAGGTGGCCATCGGGAAGGCGAAAGCCTCCAAAGCCATGGGTCTCGACGGAATATGCATGGTGATGCTGAAAAATTTGGGTCCTGCGGGGGTAGCGTACCTAACGGAGGTCCTCAACTTGTCTATGGCCACTCTCATCATCCCAGACATCTGGAAGGTGGGGAGAGTGGTCCCACTGCTCAAACCGGGGAAACCTGAGAACAAGGGAGATTCTTATCGTCCGATAACACTCCTTTCCCCGGTAGCGAAGACACTCGAGGCCTTGCTACTCCCGTACTTCACAAACCACTTGACCCCAGCGAAGCATCAGCATGGTTTCCGTAAAGTGCACAGTATAACAACAGCACTTAACGCCATAAACACTCAGATAACTCGTAGCTTTAACCGAAACCGTCTCTGTGAGAGAACGATTCGAGTATCGTTGGACTTGTCAAAGTCTGCCATTCCACGCTACTAGAAGATATAGAGGCCTCCTCTCTCCCACTGAGGCTCAAACGGTGGTCGGCAAATTATCTGAGTGGTCGACATTCGTCGGTAATGTTTAGAGACAAGACGAGTAAACAGAGTAAAATAAAACAGCGCACGCAACCGCTATTGTCAATAAAGTACAGAGCCGCAACAAGGTATCCCTAGGGGGGCCGAAATGCGTCGTTTGATACCCCTCCTGACTTTTCCGGACCTTTTTTAGGGGTTGTTACCCTACACTAGAGAATTACCTTATTTTTTAATGCCCGACTTTGTCATTTGTAATTTTTGTCATATAATGCCGAGTGGAAATCCAGCATTAGAAAACAAAAACGAGAAAGTTAACGTCGCTTGGATGAAAATATTTGAATTCATAGAAAATAGACACATTGATCTTTATTAATTTGAATCGGAATATCTTCAATAAAATTTTTATGGTTACAAAAGTACAGTAACTCCTTCAACAAAAATGTTGTGCTTTTTTGAGAAAAAACGCGATCGGACCCCCTGATTTCAAAACTACCCCCCTTTTTTCTAGCAACCCTATAGTTCTTATATAATTTATTGTTAAAGTTTTCATATAAACGATGAATAAGATAGCAAAATAACATACAACTTAGTGCTACCAGACTGGAATTTTGAATAATAAAAGCGGATTTTTAATTCGGAATTTTTACTTAGTAGAATTATTATTTCTGTGTTGCCGAAGAAGGGGGGGCTGAACACATTTTGCAGAGAACACCTTTCTGCGTAAGCGGCCTTCGGCCGCACTTAGGGATTATAACCCTCAGGCAGTAGAATTCTCCTTTCTGTTTTGCGAAGAAAAGGAGGTGAACACCTTTTGCAGAGAACACCTTTCTGCGTAGGCGGCCTTCGGCCGCACTCAGGGATTATAACCCTCAGGCAGTAGAATTCTCCTTTCTGTTTTGCGAAGAAAAGGAGCTGAACACCTTTCAGCGTAGGCGGCCTTCGGCCGCACTTAGGGATATAACCCTCAGGCAGTAGAATTCTCCTTTCTGTTTTGCGAAGAAAAGGAGCTGAACACCTTTTGCAGAGAACACCTTTCTGCGTAGGCGGCCTTCGGCCGCACTTAGGGATTATAACCCTCAGGCAGTAGAATTCTCCTTTCTGTTTTGCGAAGAAAAGGAGCTGAACACCTTTTGCAGAGAACACCTTTCTGCGTAGGCGGCCTTCGGCCGCTCTTAGGGATTATAACCCTCAGGCAGTAGAATTCTCCTTTCTGTTTTGCGAAGAAAAGGAGCTGAACATTTTCTTTTGTATTGATTTCCCCTGTATTCCTTTTTAATCATTGCCTTTTTTGTATGTATTGTTTTGTACAATATGGCAACACATGTTATGTGTCAGTTTGCAACCATGTGTTATTGTAAATATGCGTGAAATTCAATGTAATTTACAAGTCGATAAAAGTTTAATTAAAGTGATTTATATACAAGATAAAATAAAAGAAAAGTGTGTAAAGTATTAAGTACAGTGTTATGTGCATTTATATATATAAAAGTATGCACAAATGCTTTTTTGTTAAGGAAACCAAGTGGAACGACTTAAGAAATTTTAACAACAAATAACTTATAAACAATGATATTATTTATATTTTTTAGTTATACATGTTTTAGAGGATACCTCCCTTAACATCCTGACCAAGTTTCATTTGTTAATTCCACCTGGTTTTCTTAAAACACAAGGTGCGGCTGACTACTAAAGCCCACCCGAGAAAATTCCTAACAAATTCTTAAAAATAAAAAACCTCAAAAAATACTGTTACGATTATCCTCGAAACCTTGAGGGATTACCCAAATATACTCGGACTCGTATCGCTGGATTGTTAAATAAATGCTAACGATGACCGAATTGTAGTACAATTAACTTTATTGTACAACAAACAATTTACAATACTTGCTAATACAGTAAAAATACTACAATACTTGTTAAGGCAATTACAACGCTTTACTGAACTTGTTACACACAATTAAACTTATAGCTTGCTTATTCGCAATTCGCTTCTCTGCTCACTTTACTTGTAGCTTGCTGACTTGTAACTGTCCCCACTCCGCTGTGTCGTGGCTCTTATATACCTGCGCTCACACTTATGGCAACTCTAGAACGTTCTGAAGTTTATCGCTCATTCTCTTTCTCTCGCTGTT
>NW_023458753.1:90703-91280 GCF_013731165.1 Rhagoletis pomonella
AAAAAAATTTTTAAGGTAGAATGTGGGATCAAAGTTTGGGGAAAATTTTAGTAGACGGACGGCAAATTCTAGAAAAAGGGGGGATGAGGGGGGGGTAGAATAGGACCCCCTGATTTCAAAACTACCCCCCTTTTTTCTAGCAACCCTATAGTTCTTATATAATTTATTGTTAAAGTTTTCATATAAACGATGAATAAGATAGCAAAATAACATACAACTTAGTGCTACCAGACTGGAATTTCGAATAATAAAAGCCGATTCTTAATTCGGAATTTTTACTTAGTAGAATTATTATTTCTGTGTTGCCGAAGAAGGGGGGGCTGAACACATTTTGCAGAGAACACCTTTCTGCGTAGGCGGCCTTCGGCCGCACTTAGGGATTATAACCCTCAGGCAGTAGAATTCTCCTTTCTGTTTTGCGAAGAAAAGGAGCTGAACACCTTTGCAGAGAACACCTTTCTGCGTAGGCGGCCTTCGGCCGCACTTAGGGATTATAACCCTCAGGCAGTAGAATTCTCCTTTCTGTTTGGGAAGAAAAGGAGCTGAACACCTTTTGCAGAGAACACCTTTCTGCGTA
>NW_023458753.1:91290-91996 GCF_013731165.1 Rhagoletis pomonella
TGCGTAGGCGGCCTTCGGCCGCACTTAGGGATTATAACCCTCAGGCAATAGAATTCTCCTTTCTGTTTTGCGAAGAAAAGGAGCTGAACATTTTCTTTTGTATTGATTTCCCCTGTATTCCTTTTTAATCATTGCCTTCTTTGTATGTATTGTTTTGTACAATATGGCAACACATGTTATGTGTCAGTTTGCAACCATGTGTTATTGTAAATATGCGTGAAATTCAATGTAATTTACAAGTCGATAAAAGTTTAATTAAAGTGATTTATATACAAGATAAAATAAAAGAAACGTGTGTAAAGTATTAAGTACAGTGTTATGTGCATTTATATATATAAAAGTATGCACAAATGCTTTTTTGTTAAGGAAACCAAGTGGAACGACTTAAGAAATTTTAACAACAAATAACTTATAAACAATGATATTATTTATATTTTTTAGTTATACATGTTTTAGAGGATACCTCCCTTAACATCCTGACCAAGTTTCATTTGTTAATTCCACCTGGTTTTCTTAAAACACAAGGTGCGGCTGACTACTAAAGCCCACCCGAACTCCCTCTATCATTCCATAGCTACCTTAATGCGGAACTCCGGGGATGCCAAACTAAATTGCAGCCCCCCCTTTAGAACCCCATCTACCCCCGCCCCCCTTTTTTTCTAATTCCGTACTCGGGGGGTTACCATTCTAAAATTTTCCCAATATG
>NW_023458753.1:92096-93614 GCF_013731165.1 Rhagoletis pomonella
CTAATTCCGTACTCGGGGGGTTACCATTCTAAAATTTTCCCAATATGCAAACAGTACCCCAAATTTTTTAATACTGGTAGTATGTAGTAATACACATCTTTTGATACCTCTTTCGCCAAAGTCGCGTCAATTTTCGGTGGTCACGCTTAAGTGCACTTTTGCCCGTTAAATATGCTTATTAGTTCTATCTCGCAAAGCTCTACAATTCCTATACCCTTTTGTAGATAAAAGTCTCAACAATATCCGCATCGAACGGCGTCGATTGTCCAAAAAGCCACATCTCACTACCGCTCTACGCTATAAAATCAATTGGAGCCAATTTTAATTTCTCACTGCGTATTAACTTGATTATTTTTATTATTGAAGAATTTAAAATCGATTTTGGCTTCTATTTACTGAACTCTTCTGCTGCTTCAGTTTTCTGCGAACGAAATGTTTTGTACTTTTCAATTGAGTAGTGTCCGATATCATTGAGTATTTTTTGAGGTTTTTTATTTTGAAGAATTTGTTAGGAATTTTCTCTCGATATATTTGCAGATAACAATTGCAACAATGTTTACACAAGAGAGTTGTTAAATCGCTATGCAAAAGCGAAATACACAGTTTTCCCAAGTTTTGAATTTGAAAAAGTACTAAAATCCAAGGAAAATCGCGTTTTTTCTCAAAAAAGCACAAAATTTTTGTTGAAGGATTTACTGTACTTTTGTAACCATAAAAATTTTATTGAAGATATTCCGATTCAAATTAATAAAGATCAATGTGTCTATTTTCTATGAATTCAAATATTTTCATCCAAGCGACGTTAACTTTCTCACACATTCACACAAGCACAAGCACAATAAACACTTACTATATCAATTATTTTTTGCCTCCTTCCAATTTCAATTCATTTCTTTTACTTTTTAGATTATTCTCACTTTTTGCGTATTCTTTAATTTCCGTTAATTTAAATTCAGTTGTGTTTGACACTTTTCAGGATTTTGCCAGAAAAAATTCTTCTGACTAAATCTGACTACTTCGGACTGATGAGAGCCACTCTCACTGACTGTTCCTCTCTTTTATGCTGTCATTTCCGAGTTAAGGAACGCTTTTTGGACTAAATCTGACTACTTCGGACTTTTTCTGACTATTTCTGGGAGATAAGGAACGCTCCTCATAAATCCGAAATGGCGTATTAAAGATGATAAAATAATCGATCGAAAAATAATCGAAAAAAACTAGTACAGACACCGATTGGAATGAGTGGAACGTGAGCATTCCCACGACAGCCGGTTCTACGTACCGGAATGATTCGGGTTTTACCCGACCAAGGGCTGTTGTTTCGGCGATCTAAACCCGTTTAGGTCGGCGAAATCCATCAAACGTTGCTCGATCCTAGGGCTACACCTCCTCCGCACCCTTCTGCTCAGGGCTGGCATAGAGTCAAACCCAGGGCCAGAAATCTACACCTGCTGCGTATGCCAGAGACGACTGCATACAAACTCCACTTCGGTCAGGTGCAATGCCTGTGACGGGTGG